>NC_091749.1:42072329-42372329 GCF_043380555.1 Nothobranchius furzeri
AACAAATGTTACAATTGAATCTTAAGACCCTTTCATTATTATTAACAGTCTGTCAAAAAAATCTAGTTTCTTCCAATATTTTTGTTTGCATCTATGCAAAACTACCAATAACCCAATGGTTTGTACTAGCACCTCTGAGGTGAATCCCAGGGAAACTTGCTGAAGGCCTGTAATCAGAAGGAGGATGCTGCACCTCCTAAGTTATATTTCTGGACATTTCTGGATATTTTGTTTGTTTCTTAAATACATGAATTTCAGATAGTGTTAAAAACTTTTGGGCCAGAAGTGTTTAGGGAGGTTTGGCACTTCTGTACAACTTACACTCACGCAAGATGAACTTTTAATGGTTATTACTTTATATTTCTGAGTATTTGACTGAGGTTTCCAGTAAAAGGAGAAGAGGATCTGAACACCACAAAAACAGCTGTTTGTGAAAACAAAATTAAACTGGATTTAACTGTCTCACAGGGTTGCTCCATTCCGTTCCAAATGATGAAACCTTGGCTCTGAAACTTCCAGAAAATTCCACCAAAAACAACGGTGAGTTTTCAGATAGGTTTGTTGGCATGGCAACAAGATGTGCAGGTAAACCTTTAAACACATTGCTTGTTTTCCTTCAGAGTGCCTGATCAAGTCTCTGATAAATCCCAGAGAAGTGGCAAAGATGGAAACCACATTTGGCACGTGGATGAGAGACACGGCGCAGCTGAATGATGAGCGAGTTTGGGTGGCAGAACACTTCTCAGGTCAGAACATTTACCGTACCTGATGAAGCTCTGTTATCAGATCTTTTACAGTCTGCAGTGTCGTGTTTTAAAGGTGACGTGATCAAATTTCTTCTTAAGTTATAATAGATCTGTGGTCAATACAAAACCTATTCATAAAGTTCTTTGCACCAAATCCTTCTAACTTAAAGCAATTTCAGCAGATTTATTTTTGACAGTTTCAGCACCTTCCAGAATGAGTCATTTCAGGGCTCTGTCACTTTAAGACAACAAGCTGGAGCAGGCCACTCCTACCCATCTCTCGCTCCGGTTGCTATAAACTGAGACACTCTGATATCCGGGAAGGGCTGGAGCCGCTGCTCCTCCAGCAGCAGCTCTCTCTTGTATGTGAAAAGGGGTTTTATTCTAATTTCCTGGTTTGTGATGTCACAAATGGGAACTTTTTAAATGGCTTGTTTTAGACACTTAATTCCTAAAACCAAACACTGACAGAAAACACATGGATTGGCTTGTTTCATGTTTTGAGTGTTCACAGAGGCAGTAGAGACCCACATGGCAGCACAAAAATGTGAATTTTGCATAATATGTGCACTTTAAAGAAGTGCTTGATCTTTTCCAGGCCGCGTGCTGAAGGAGTATAAAAGCATTGCTGCGTTCCAGAACAACACAGGAGACATTGTTGATGTTAAAAAGTTCTACCAAGGCTGTGGTCACACCATCCACAATGGCTCCTTCTACTATCATATTGCTGGTACTTCCAGCATTGGCAGGTAGGCAAACTAAATCCCATCTTATTTAAATGTGCGCCACAGCCAAAGTGACAATGTGTAGTTTTTACCATAAATCTCTGAACGTATCCATAAAAATGTTTTTGTAAATTAATTAAAACGCACTCAGTTGTAGAAAAATATTGATAGTTTCGTAACATATAACCATGAAACAACTGTTCTAAACTACATGGGAGCGGGTCTAAGGGTGTTTTTCAATGCCAAGGAACCTCGCCTTGATGTCTTGGCCCTGGCCCGATTGCCTAGGAGATACGTCATCAGGAACCACCAAGACATGTTCCAATGTTCATGTTCTACTGAGCCGTGTGCTCTCCGTTTGTTAGCCGTTTAGCTAGCTGAGCAAGGATACACGGGAGGTGTCTTGTAGCCTAGCCTTTGTCAAAAATTACCCAGAATAACCTGCTGTATTTTCAAAAGGATGGCGGATCAGAAGTCAGCACCTACTTTGGGGGAAATTTTCAAGTTTAAAAGTAAATCAACTAATTTAAAATGTTTTTTTTTTAGATCCAAAGAAGTCATCTATGATTGGTTAGTTGCATAGTAGTTGCAGCTTTGGTGGCTAGCGGGTAGTAACTCACTTATATATGTAACAAACATATACACAACTAAAAAAGTAAAAGGCTTGTTATATATTCATATTGAAACACACGTATAAAATATAACGTTATCTCCCATGTCACATGATGTTACATGACCGCCATGGAAGCCGCGGTCATGTGATGCAAGTCTGTTCCATTTAACCGTTTTCTTTGACCAGTGTCCTCGTAAGCAAGGCGCCTGGCCTCGCAAGACGAGGTGCCTTGACATTGAGAAACACCCTAAGTCTCTGGGCGACGGCATATTGGAAGCCATGTTTCCTTCTACGGAAGCCCGTGAGGACAAAACACATTTACTGATTTGTAACAAATGGTTACCAAACTTTCACCATTAATAAATGTTGTTTTGCACATTTACCTCTTCACTCATCGCCAGTGATGAAAGGGGGTCTGATGTGTTAGTCATTTTGCTGGAGGTTGCACTCCCCAGGGATTTTTTACCCTAATGGACATCCATTGACAAGGTCTTATTTGAACACAATAATAATGCATGCTTGCAATGATTTAGGTTTGTACTGCATCCTATCGCCTGGGAAAATACACACTGTCACTTTAACCTAATTCTTTGCTGCATGTATGTTCACAGATTTGACTTTAAAACCAAAAAGCTTCACACTCTCAGTGTAGACGATGCCTTGTACAACAACCTTGCCTACTTGCTACCAAACTCCAAGACCTACTTTAAGATGGCAGTGGATGAAAATGGACTGTGGCTGATATTTGCATCCAGTGTGGATGAGAGCATTGTGGTGGCCCAGCTGGACCAGAAGACCTTCTCTGTCACGTTGTTCATAAACACCACATACCCCCGCACCAAGGCCGGCAACGCCTTCATCGCCTGTGGTGTTTTGTACGTTACTGACATCAAGGACACCAGAGTCACTTTTGCTTTTGACTTGGTGAAGGGAAAGGCAGTCAACATGACTTTTGACTTAAGGTCTCCAGGTGGAGTTTTGGCTATGCTCTCCTACAGCCCGAAGGACAGACACCTGTATGTGTGGGACCAGAGTTATGTCAGGCTCTACGTGGTCCATTACATCTCTGATGAGTGAAAAAAACACCACTGTCTGAACCAAACAACAACAAATAATTATTGTTACATCATGTGCAGCCCCTGCAGACTACCAGCTGCTCACTTCAGATATTAAAATTTACAGTCAAACAACTCTTGGATCAGACTCCGCTTTTGGTTTAAGTATTTAGTCACATTGCATTTTGGACTTTGTCTTATTAACAAGAGTGTAAGTTGGCAATGCTTTTTTTCACACCAGACACCCTGACCAGATAAGCGGTGAAGCTTTTGTTAGGGTTTCCTTATGTGTATGTCCCAATTTAAAAGTTATCACTATCTTACTCTATTTAGATAACTCCCTGAATGACCTCAGCTTGAAGATGAAAGAATTTACGTTCACCAGGGCTGATGAGAAAATGACTAGTCTGAGCTTAGTCATACTGCTGCCTTGAAACGGCTCCAGAATTTCAAAGCAGCTTTTGCATCACTTCTAATTTACATGGCATATTAACCATTTTTGCCACAATAACCTCGATACATAAGATTCACCAAGATTCTTGATGGAGAACTCTATTACCATCTTTGTTTGGTAGAAGTATCAAGAATTTCTCACTGGACTCAGACTAGCTGTTAGCTCATCAGTCCTAAAAGATGTCCTCCATTTATCTGAACTGAAGATTTTTCTGGAAGCAGGTTATTCTTTTAACACAAGAACACTTAGATTTTAGGGCAAAATAGGATAATGTAACAGAACAAAAACCGTACAAAACAAGGAACCCTCTGTTTACTCATGTGAATTGAGTGCAATCTCTCCTATTGTTATAAATGTCCTCGGTTTTCCTGATTATAACCCAAAAACGAAACCTCTGGCCAAAAACCCTTCTTTGGTTAAAGGTGCATTATGTAGAAATGAAGTAAAAATTACATCTTGTAAAATCTAGTTACTGCAACCACTTTAAACAACTCTGGAGATTTTTGCCGGCTGTCGTCAAATTACAAAGTCGGCGCTGCAGTATTCGCTCGCAGGAGACACGGCACCCCCACCCTCACTGATGGTAAACAGTAGTTGCGTCCCTCCTTTGATTGTTTTGAAAGGAGAACAACCGACAATCCCCACAGCCAGCTGCATATGAAATATGTTTCAGTATAACCTTCCTTACAAAATGACTGAAACACTCTTTTGGGATTTTTTCACAGTAAAATTGTCTCTATATTCTAACATACTGCACCTTTAACCTGTGTATTAGGTGCATGGTTTTACATTTGTATGGTGGTTCTTTTCTACATAAAGATGTACATGTTTACCATAGATTTTCTAGTTTGTGATTTCTGTGATTTAGAAGCATGAACCCACTTTGATTACAACTTTTAGTAGAAAATTGCTCAGGAGAAAAACAAATAAAAACTGTGCCAAATAAACCTGATGAAACAAAAAGTCTTTTATTCACTTTACATAGGTAAAACTGACCTTGAGCCTTCTGTCACACACCGTCAGCCTCAAAGTCCCTGGCAAACATCTAACCACAATTTTGAATTCTTTAGCATGCGCACGCACACACACACACGCACGCACACACCAGATCATTAAGACAATTGGTAAAACTCCTACAAGATACATACAGTACACATAGTGAGCAGAAAGAGGGAGAAACACAAATCTCTTTAATAAATACCAAACATACACTTAACAAAAGTCACAACTAACCCAACGGTTATGATACAAACCAAAAATAAAGAAATGCTTTCATGTTTGTACAAGCTGTTGTGGTATTTCATATATATATATCATTTATATATATTTATATCATTTATATAGTAAAACTATTTCAAACGCTTTACTACGAGGCCAAATAAAGCCTGACATTCATTTGTATACAACAGTTCTTCTTCTCTAACTCATATTTGAAATAAATGTTTAGTGTCTCCAGAATTTGAGTGCAAATATCTATTCCTTATGGATGAAATAGTAAAAGTGAAGTAAACACACTTACATACAGTAGACTGCTGCACATCTCCCACTCAGATACAGTAAAACCTCTTACATTCCTAAAATAAAAGGCAATAAGTTAAATAGTTTAACAAAGGAATGGTAAAACAATGACACAAACATATACATATTTAAAATATTAAAATCAACTTAATTGAAAAACAGATATATTTTTTTGTGCAAAAACCAGAAGTGGATCTTTGTGTTTCTGCTCTGGGTGGGTGAGCGGGCGTTTAGCGTTCAAACTGGACAGATGGAACACTGAAATCACAGTCACGGGGGAAAACGTCATTTTTGCGAGAGGAATGTTCTAGCAGTGAGTCTGCCACACATACAGGCATTTTCAGGGGCAGGTGGGCGGGTACGGCTGGCAGAGAGCGAGTGCGCACACACACACACACCTGAGGGCCAAACTCAAACCAGGAGAGGCTACCAGTGATTAGGGGTAAGGAGGGGGGTCACTAAAAAGAAAAATGTGCCGTTGACTCTTCCGTACAAGCAGAGAAAAAGCTGGGTGAAAAGGCAGGGAGGAAGAAGAGGGGAAGCAAAAAACCACTGAAACAAAAAAATAATTCCAACAACTTGATTCACCACTGACTTAATAACAAACCACAGTGCTGGTTACAGTAGATGCTAAAAGATTTCAGCTGTGGGCACAAAATGACAACAGTTACACACTATTAAAATTTTTGCTTGAGCACTTTTACAGAGCACTATCAATAGACCTGTGATTGCACCGCGTGACGAGAACAGGACATGCATAGCTTCCCTATGGACACACTCTATGAAGAGAGACTCTTCAATAAAATTACAATAAATCTAGCTTTAAATCCAGGTGTGATACCGTTTGCTCATAACCGTTTTTTAGCCTTTGGGAAAACAAAATGTTTGCAGCTCCGTTCATCATCCTGGACATAATTTACAGCAGCAGTAAACCAGTAAACACTCAAAGATGCCAAAAGCGTGGTGATCTTTTGACAAACTATCAGTTCTACTATAAAGGCCTAGAGCCAGAGCGTTACATAAGGTATTATCTTTTCTTCTCTTTGTGTCTTTCCTCTTTGGACCCTCAGATGTGGACATCGGCATCACAGGATGTCGACTAAGCTGCTGGGAATATTGTAGCGGTCAGGCAGGACCCTCATCTTGAGGGTGCCGTCTGCTCCGCAGGTGAAGAATCGGTTTCCTGGACGCGTCTCCACCTGCATGACGCCTGCGCCAATGTTGCGGAAGATGGACTGCTTGGCGTGTTCGTTGCTAAAAGAGTGCATAAGCCCATGGCCAGCCAACTTCCACACCTGGAGAATGAGGACGATTGTGAGGGAACAGAAATGTTCAAATCTTTATTATGTTTAATATGTAAAAAAATACAAATACAAAATACTATTCATGTTTGTTACAACTACTGTTAAATAATACTGATCATGCTGAGAATCATTATAAAAACATAAAGAAACTGAGGAGGATATTAGGTCATGATTAAAGTGTTTGTGCTGCACCGTAAAGCGAGCGATTGAGCTTGCATTACCTTCATGTTGCCCTCTGCAGAGCCGGTGACGAAGAAGTCCTCGTAGGCATCCAGCGCCAGGGCCTTGATGGCTGAGTCATGGGCCTGGAAAGTGTGCAGCAGCTGCCTCTGGCGAATGTCAAACACACACACAAAACCTTTTCTGCCCCCGGTGATGAGCAGCTGCTGTTTCTGAGCATACTGCAGTACAGTGGCCCCGTTCTCATGGCAGGGGAATGCTGGAGAGTGGGAGGGATGAGACGAGAAAAGTGCGTCACAGAGCAGCTCGACATGACAACAACATCACAGCTTAGATTTCTCACCGTGGACCATGGTATTGCTAGGAGAAATCAGAGTGTCCCACAGGCAAACGTTTCTGTGGAAAGCAAACAGAACAGCAGATGAAACCTGTGCGCTAAAATGGAAGGATGATGGTTCAGTTGCAGCCTCTCCTCAGCGCAGATGTTGACCTGTTGTCGTTGGACTGTCCAGCTGTTGCGATCAGGCTGGAGGACGTGATGAAGGCGAAATCACCACAGGTCTTAGAGTGACACTGCCAGCTCTGAAAAAGAGGAGAAGAAAAACAAACTAAAGGTTTAATTCTTAAGTCAGATGGCTGTTTTGTGTGTATGAGGTGATGAGGGGTTGGACGTGGGCTCACCAGGTAAGGTTTGGGGCTGGAGGAGGTTTGGTTGACCTGCCAGAGACTGAGGAAACCCTCTCCATCAGCAACTCCACACTGCAGCAAGAATCCAGAATTATCACAAAAATTCCATCAAGTAGACAAAACACAACTGCTACTGTGTGTGTGTGTGTGTGTGTGTGTGTGTGTGTGTGTGTGTGTGTGTGTGTGTGTGTGTGTGTGTGTGTGTGTGTGTGTGTGTGCACGCGTGTGTACCTTATTGCCTTGAGAATTAAAATAGAGCCGAGTGACTCGAGCGTTGCCTGCTTGTCTGAAGCAGATGAGCTGCTGAGGTCTGTTCCATTCAAACATTCTCACACTGCCGTCCTGAGCCCCCGTCATGTCTGAGGACCAGACACAAATGCAAACAACACAGAATATGATAAAAAGGCAACAAAAACAGACTCAAAAGACTAAAAATCTTCTTTTAATTGGGCTTACTACTTACAATACTGATATATAGGATGAGACGTCATTCTCTTTACATTATTCAGATTCCTCTTCATGATCTGAAAAACATCAAAAACAAAGTATTCTCAGATTCTTCTCAAACTGTAGATTTTGTCGAGCTGAGGAATCAGAACCAGAACCATGTTTGAATGTTACTATTTAAAGGAGAACTAGGCCATCTTGGCTTGCTTTTAGCACCCCCTAGTGTCTGTTTAAAATAACTGAAAGCAAAACCTCGCTGTGCGTTTGTTTAACACCTGACAGCTGAAACGTCTCCCCAGCCTTCCTTAGTGTCTACAGGAGTGATTCATAACTAAATTAAACAAATGAGCTGTGTTCATGATCTAAAACATACAGGAAGCGTGCTGGAAGCAGACTGCAGCACCAGGTATGTCAGCTCAATTATTTTTAAATCCAATAGACCAGACCGGCAATTGTGAAGTTGCAAGTGGAATATTCTGACCACAGGGGGTGATAGGGCCTGGGTGGTCTTTAATAACAATGTAAAGGGTCATATTAGCACATAATGGCTCAAGAAAAGGACTTAAAAATACAAAAAAGTTGCAAAGTGTCACTTTAAATGAAAGCGTTAACTATTGCATCGATCTGCAAAATCAAATCTGTCAACAGGAATAACAAACCTGCATTTTAGAATTTATTTTACTTAACTCTGTTTAGCCTGATGCTGATTTCAGTAACACTGCTGTGTTTGCATGTTTTTCTGCTGCACAGCAACACTAACCGGCTTTTCTCCACAAAATAAAACAAATTACAATTTTGCGATGCATCATATATTTTAGTAAACCTTTATTCTGCCAAGTGAATTTCAGAAGAGTAATTAGTCCATCCATCCATTTTCATCCGCTTATCCAGAGTCGGGTCGCGGGGGCAGTAGCCTAAGGCGAGAGGCCCAGACTTCCCTCTCCCCAGCCACTTGGGCTAGCTCCTCTGGGGGAATCTCAAGGCGTTCCCTGGCCAGGTGAGAGACATAGTCCCTCCACCGTGTCCTGGGTCTACCTTTAGGTCTCCTCCCGGTTGGACGTGCCCGGAAAACCTCACCAGGGAGGCATCCAGGAGGCATCCTGACCAGATGCCCGAGCCACCTCAACTCAAGTCCAGTGGGACTGCCCCCGATGTCCACGCGATATTGCAGTCAACACAGCCCCACAACATCCAGAGCCTTAAGGAACTCCGGGCGGATCTCATCCACCCCTGGAGCCTTGCCACAGAGGAGCTTTTTAACCACCTCAGTGACCTCAGCACCAGAGATTTGAGAGCCCAACTCAAAGTCCCCGAACTCTGCAGAGTAATTAGCATTGTTCTTAAATGATACTAAATCTCTGGAAATGATGTTTTAGCGATAATTTACTAGAAGAACAAAAGAAGACTTCTCAGCTTTAAGTGCAGCTGAACCTAAATGCTCCTTTTGGAAAATAAGATGAAGCAGAACTGAATGAAGACACCAAACTAACCTCCCTCCCGTGTTCCATCACACCAAACATTTATCAGCCCGGCTGGGACATGGAGAACCCTGGCTGGATGATGGAGTGACGCAAATCTGTACCTTGGGTAGCCGGCTGGGAGAGCTGCTGCTATCTGTGTTTACATGCAGCCCCCTCTACCGTGCAGGCATACCCCCCCCCCCCCACCCACCCCACCCCCATCCTTTTGTATCAGCATTTTAAGACCGTCTGGTCGGCACTGCTGTTTGATTCGCTGTTGATAAATATCAAAAACACACTTTTTGTCTGACAACATGCAGACACTATCGACGGCAGGATAACAGTCATTTAGTTACTGAATCAAATGTTTGCATTTGCTGTTGGTAAACCTAGAAGTTCATTATTTGCTTGTTGTAAAACATCCAATATAAAGTCACTGAACTGGTTTTGAGTGGTCTGTAGAAAAGAACTGGGTTTCCCCCTACTGGCTGTGACTGAGAATACAGCCTGGCGAGAAGCAGAACTGGATCATACCACACTGGCCCCCATGCTGGTCTGACCGCTACCGAGCCACGGCATGGTCGCAGAGACCGGCATCGGCGGTGGAGCAAAAGAGACGGTGCTCGCCTGGGCGATGTTTGTGTGAGACGAGCGATGATCTACGTCATCAGAGCTGTAAAAATAAACAGAACCTGTCCATCCAATCCAACCTTCTTTTTGACTGTTGCTTTATTTTAAGGAACAAGACAAAATAATTTCTGTGATCTTGTTTTAATACAAACCTTCTAGACTCCTTATCAAAGTCGTCCCCTATCCAGGTGTATGGCTGGACAGCCACTAGGGTGGAGACATCCACCTCCTGGACATCATGGGTGGAGGCCAACACGATTTCATTGGAGTTAGCCTGGATGAAGGATAAAAGGCACAATTAGGAGAAAACGTGTCAAGAGTTGCATTTAAATCTTAAAAGTGACATGAATTCACTCTGATTTGATCTTAAAACCTTCTCATGAAAATGCATTAAATCACCCTTCAGCACAGACTGAATAAAATCTTAGTAATTCTTAGCATAACCCTGAACAAAGATATAACTGACCTTATTGATGGTAAAAGCCATAATTATATCAGACTCCTTGTGGATGATCTTAGCTTTTCCTCCTGGGTAGCCAAGATCTGCCTCTACCTGTAAAAAGGAAAGAGAATCTATGGATCATAAGTGGAGGTATGGAGACTTTGAATCTACGTTCATCTGCAGCCACTGACTTAGAAGATTTTAGCCTAGACGACAACTAGTTTGCTTCTAAAATGATTAGAAATGAGAAATATAGCCACATCCAAAAGAGAGATATAATCATAGCAAAAATAGACACGTAGGCGCACGCGGTTACGGTAAATCTGGTCAGTGTGGGCTGTGACAACACCCTGCACAATTACAAAAGCCTCACGCAGCCCCGACAGTAAGCATGCAAGTTAGTTCATGTGCCAACGCTTTGCTGTTTGGGTCCAGCAGAATAAGTCCAGCTAGAGAGGAGAAAGGAGTGAGACACAGAAGGGATGTGAGGTAATGTGTGTGATTGTTGTAAAGTATCCCAGTGAGGAGAAAAGGCTAGAGAGAAAATGAAATAAAAAAAGACAGAGAAGACACTCTGAGGCCAAGCTGGAGAGGAGGAACCCAGTGCTTCACCCAGTTTGATGCTACCTCTCAACCATTACCTGCGAATCTAACCTGCAGACTACTACTTTTTTTAACAAGACATGCATTTTCTCCTTCAAGCTTGGTTTGGAAGCGAATCTCTGAAACAGAAAAACAGACAGAGCCAGGGCCTGGGCTGGAACGGTAAATGATACTACCTTATAGGGACTGCTAGCTCCAGCTATGCAGTTTGGGTTTATACGGTCCACATGGTTCTCTAAAGACTACACAACACACAGAGGGAATACAGACACAGAACAAACCAACACGGCACAAAAACACATGCACACACACAGAAAAATAAACCATGAAATGAAGAGGACTGACAGGATCTTTCTGTATTCTTGGTTTTTCAACAAAGACACTCAAAACGTCTTGTTAGTCCTCCTCATTAAAATAGAGTTATGAGCTGTGACTGTTACAGGTAAATCTGTAACAGAAAGCACGTTGATCCAACTTGGAAAGTCTGTTGCAATAAGAAGTAATCAGGCACATGGCAGACAAATCCCTGGAAATGTTCCTCCTGCCTGACTTGCAGCTATAAAGGCAGATTTCATGGAAACGATTCTGAATATTTCCAGACATCGCAGAAGGCAGTGATCTGTTTTGTGCTTAGAGATGTCTGAGGAGTCAAAGCAAAGATAATAACACTAACAAAAACATAACGAACACAGATTAAAGCTCTGTAGATCACAACAAATGCAATGAAGGTGGAAATGCTGACCTCACTCTGCTTTCTTTTCTTGGTGAAGATGTAACGAATCATGGTTTCCTGAAGAATTTCCTGTTTGACCAGGAAGTGCCACAGACGTCGAACTGGGAAGGACTGGTGGTTCTTGGTCCTGCAAAAACAGATAGAAAAATAAATATATAATAAAATCAAATTCATATCAGATGGGCAGAAATTTGCTTTAGAAGTTGCATTCCACGCCTCTCCGCTCAGCTCATTGGTTATTCTGTTCAAAATGCTTCCAAACTTCTAAATGGGAAGCAGCACTCAGTATTACGCTGGTGCTGTCTTTGGCTTTCTGCAGGAGATAGCTGTAGGAGACTATTTTCATGTTCAGCACTGCTGTAGCCCCCCAGACTCTGGAACTCTCTCCTCCTGAGCCTGAGACCAGTGGACTCAGTGGTCTCCTTTAAAAAGCAGCAGAAAACTGACCTTGTCACGCTTTTGTGCGACCTTCCTCATCACCCTGTCCTTATTCTGCTCTTTCTACCAATTCCTACTTTCCTGGGATCGACTGATTTCCCTCTTTCTTATTCATTTTCTCTCTCCCTTTCCTTACATTCTTTATTCACAATATAATTGATATTTTCTTCTTTTAACCATATTTTTTAATCAGTTTTTATATTTGAAATGTTTTGTTTTTGTGAAACGCTTCGTGATTTTTATCTTGAGAGGCGCTACATTAAAGATTGTTTTCTTTCTTTCATGAAAAACTCAGAGTGACCAACTATAATCAGAAATAATAATAAAAAAATTGTTTTCATTGTTCCACACCTTTAAATAGCTGAGGCCTCAATGACTTAACCTCAGTAACTGATCATCCAAATCCATTTTGTCTCAACAAAGTTGTTGGACAGATTTCTCTGAATTTATGAAATATTGTTGCCAAGACTGTAGAATGTCTAACTTACTTAAATGGCGTGTTGTCCGGCTCCAGCATGGCCTTGTGTCGCAGTATGGCGGGGCCGGCTCCAGCACTCAGATCAGTTGGATAAGTGTTGATGTAGTTTGGAGGTGGACCATCAAACTTGTTCATTCTCTCCAACAGAAGCTGCTCCCAGGTCTCTAAGGTCTTTAACACAGCGTTGCAGAGAGCAGAACTGACGGGCAGATCTGTAACAGAGGCAAAAAAGATCCAGCAGAGGCAGCTCTGTTTCATTTGTATTAGAGTATGGGATCTTTTATACAAAAACAAACAGTGATTGATTAAAATCACTCATAAATAAGAAGCTATGACTGCAGATGTAAGGTTCGGTATACCTGTGAACTCAAGGCCAGTGAGAGGGATGAAGTTCTTGACATTGTGATGAGCCAGTTTCACCATGACCAAGCGGATCAGAGCCCAGCTAAGAGTCCCGAAGATGAGCGGTGAGACACAAATCCGAACCACACCACAGGCTGCAGACGTGGGCGAGACTAAACAGGAGAAAGTGGAGCCTACCTGTAGGAGTTGGGATCAGAGTGCTCTGTCATCTGTGTGTCAGAAAGGAAGGCGTCATCGTCATCTTCGTCATCTTCAGCACCGCTTTCGTCTGAATCATACAAAGCATTGCTCTCGGACAGCGGCAGGAAGGGCTGAGATGGGGAGAGAGGTAACGGTGAAGAAAGGCACCATGAGATGAAAAATCGGGAGTCACAGTTCACCCGTCGGCTCATTTAATGTCTTACTTTAGCTACAAAGTAGTCCCACATGCTCAGCTCGGGGGGGATGAACTTCTCCCTATAGGTTGGTCTCTCTGTGGGAACTGGAGGGGGAGTGGCAGGTGTCTCCTTCACTTGGCGCCCTGTAACCAGCATCCTCATATTGAATCTACGTCTGTATCGGTCCGAGTCTTCTGCAGGGGCCTGAGGGGGAGTCGCTGGGAGGCAGGAGAGGAACCAAGAGTTGGAACGTCACAGTGAGCTCTGAAAACTCAGCAGGGCAGTCTGAGACTTTGCCTCATTTTCATTCCAAAGGGTGAAAATTACAGATTAGGATGAGGAGGAGGCATCCACGCCTCACTCAGAGGAAATATATTTCCACACAGCAAACCGCCCCCGCCATGTCAAAAATGCCAGAGTAAAGCACACATTCTGCGTCTTCAATGAATCGTAACACACACAGCTGAACGTTCACACATTGAAGGAGATTCAAACTGGCAAACATTTAGGATGGACACACAGGGCAAGACACAAACCTGCACCATTATCCTGGGTGACTATCTCTGGCACTGGACCAGACGACACACACAAACCAGAGCAGAGTGCAGTTAGGTGCACACACACGCACGCACGCACGCACACACACACACACGCACACACACACACACGCACACACGCACACACACACACACACACGCACACACGCACACACGCGCGCGCGCACACACACACACACACACACACACACACACACACACACACGGTCTGCTACGTAACTGAATCAGTAAATATCTGATGTACTGAGTGAAACTAAACACCACACACGGAAAATAATACACTGATGCTGACAAGTTATGCAGAAGCATTTTCCCCACAGCACCTAAAGCACACAGACGTCACATTTCATTTTTAACAAAATGAGTGTTAATTAGACTGTGAAGGAGCTAATAATGGGCATCCTCTCTGCATCGAGGTATGTTGGTAAAATAAACGAGTCCTGCATCAAAAGGACTGAGTCGTAACAAGTGATTTTCTTCCCCCGTCTGACATTTAAGATTGCCTCAGCTCTAGAAGAACTCTGCTGAAGCCTCTTGGCCTTGCTGAGAGCTAGATCAGACATGACAGAAATGTGATATCGAAATGCCAGCTCCTATCTTGCCCCCACATAAATAAAACTTGAGCACAGAATACTCTGGCCTCATGATTATGGATGAACAGTCTCAAGTTCTGTCAATAAACTTTAATGGCAGAGCTGCTCTGGGAACAGCCCTTGATCTACGAATTAAAAAAACGTGTAGTCACGCCGCTCAGGGCTAGTCTGCAGTGAAGCATTTATATTTTCTAGCTTCTAGTCTAAAATCCGGCCCTAGAGCAGTGCTCCACTGGTCTCCAAACCTCTCGGGGGATACCTGATTCAGTCTCAGAGTCCGATTTAGGTTGCTCAGCCTCTGCCACTGAACTCTCCACGCTAGGCCCAGCTGTTACATGAAACAACAAAATGAGCACAAATGACATTACAGCATGGGCATGCAATGCAAAACACACACACACTGCTGATTTATCATAACAGTGAGCGCAGATGTCTTTGCAGCACTGCTCGGCTTTAATGTTCGGATCGGGCTATCAACAGTAGATTCACAGGGTCAACAAGGAGAAGGTCAAGCATCTGCAGCAACTCAAACCTGCACGAGAACCATGCACTGCAATCCGGCAAGCCAGCACTGCAATCCACCAGCCTGGTTACTCACAGCTGGTCTCAGGTGCTGGTGCCACAGCACCCAGCCCCGCTCCCCTTGAAACAGGAGGAGGGGGGCGTTTGGGGCGCTGGGTGTCAGTGGGGATGGGAGTGGGGTTTGGGAACAGGTTGCTCTGCTCAGGTCTTCCTGTCTCTTGAGACTCCTCTGGCCTGGCTGCCTCAAAATCAGCTGGCACTGGGCACAGGGCAGAGGGCACATTCACACAAGACACCACACACCAGTGGTGGCATCAACAGGACAGGACTAGGTGAATATCATTTATGTAGACACACTTAGAGGGATGGACCTATTGGCTCAGATCTGCTGATCGCATCAACAAGTGAACGAGAAAAACAAGAGATGGCTAAATCCTTTTATATTAAGAGCAATTCAAAACTGTATGTGGAATTATAAATAAATACCATTACCTGGTGGGAGCTCCGGTCTCTTTGGCTTAATGATGACTTTAGCTCCTCCCCCAAAGACAGCGGCCCACATGCGATTATTGAGAGGATGTGCTGCCAGGCGGAAGAGTTCATTGCCGTTGTGAGTGCCCAGCCCATGGATGAGCAGCGAAAGATAAACGGCCACGACCGCTTCGCACAGCAGCACGTTGAGCTTTGGCTGGTCCTCCTCCCTTGCAGATGTCAACAGAGAAATCAGAGACGACACACCTGCAGAGAGGGACAACCATTTTACGTGAAATCTGCAGAAACAGCTTTTCCACGTATGCACAAAACACATTCGGAACACAAAGCAGAACCACTTTTGAAACATTTGCGAGATGACATGATTAGTCTCTGTCTTTCCAGTTCCTCCCTTCCCAGAGGCCAGAGCTCCTGTTATAGAACACCATCTGCCTCTCTGCATAAACAGTCGGCCTGCTTTGCTTTGCTCTTCCCCCCTGCCAGATGACCATATTCTCTCACAGTCCAGCCTCTGATTCTTGCATATAAATCACTTCCCTCCATCCAGCACACCTTGAGAGGAGTCTTGAATGTATTTTAACTTCAGTCTTTGCAAAACAATTGTATGAAAGTAATAAAGGTTTAATGGAAAAATGCTCTGGTTAGAAAAGCGTGACCTTGGTTACCTGGCCACTGTGCAGGAGCAGAGTTTGGTGTTGCATGTTCTTCGATGCTTTCTGTGCGCAGTCGCTTCCTTTCACTAAGCAGCAGCCCCTGGTAAACCATCCCCGTGAACTGGTTGGCCTCAGTCTGACTGCTGCAAAGCAAAGCAAACAACAAATGCACAGACCACTAAGTCCAACCGTAACAAGGCTGCTCCCAGGAAGCCAAATTAGATCTCGCAGACGCAGCTGGACTGGTGACGCTGCACTGCTGACATATTACCTGTAACTGTGGCTGTCGCACAATGCTTGATAGACGCAAGCAGACAGAGATGCTGCCAACGTGTGCAGGGCATTTACCTGAGAATAAACAAAAAACACCTAATGCAACAACGTGAAAGCAGTGCAATGTGCTGCAGATGATGATAAAAACAAGTGGCAATATGGTATTTAAGTGCCGGCAGATCACTGGAGAGAAATAACATCAAACATATAATTTAGGTTCAAAGAGCTTCAGATAAAAATAAGAAACCAGAACTTCTATTCAATCTTCTGATTAAGTGATCCGCTGATTTAAAAATTAAGACTCCCATAAAGACCGAGTCGCTCTTACTAAGGAAGTTAATGAAGAACTTAGCAAGCTGTCTACTTGGTTCAAGTCGAATAAACTGTTACTTAACATAAAAAAAACAAGTGTTATTTGTTTGAGTAATAAATCTAGTTCACGTAAAATTTCAATGACGATCCAAACTGATAAAATCCCCATTAAGGAAGTTTGCTGTTCTTGTTCTGGAAACCCCACATTAGAGATAAAAATAGCCAAAGTTACAGGGCGACTCGGGAAAGTTTGGTGCCTGATTAATAAAAAATTATACTGCATTATTCAATGTTGAATCTGAATATTAAATACTGTAATGCTGTTTGGGCCAGCACCCATCCAACTAAACTGGAATCCATTTTTCGTCTTCAAAAACGAGCCATGGGCCTAATGTTTTTGTTAATCACAGACACTCATCTCAACCTCTCTTTGCCCAGTCGAGTTTTCTTAGTGTTCACCAAGTTAATCGGCTTCAAGTCGTAATATTTGTTTACAGCTCTATAAAAAACGTACTTCCTCAACACTGTCACCCGATTTTCTCTTAATTATGAATTTCATCAGAATTCAACGTGTAGTTCCCTCGATAGGCCACTTTACTCTCGTACAACCCTGACTCAGTAGTGTACTCTGGAGAGGACCAGAGGTGTGGAACGGTCTTCCCGTCTCATTAGCAGAACTTCCTAAAGCCCGTCTAAGAAGGCCGTAAAAGTTATAACGTGTTCAAATAGTGGGTTATTTTACGTTATTTTATTGTGACATAAGGAGAGTAGGAGGGAAAGGAAATATTACTATTGTTTTAGTACTTAGTTTTATTTTAGTATATTAGTATTAATAACATGTTTTTTGTTGTTTTTTTCTAATCTAGAAATTTTACAGTTTTCTAAATCATCAGATGTTGATGCTTATTTGGAGTTTGCCACATAATAATCCCCTTGAAGGTTTTGGCAATTTCTCTATCATAATAGTAAACATTTAATTAAATAAGAAATAATAATGAATAAAAACCAAATCAAAGGGTTTCAGCAGCAAAATTTACAACAACAAACCCAAAAATGCTACTTAGAGAGCGAGCCTGGTTAAAAGCAGGATTCCTAACCCGATCATCGATGATGTCAGGATGTGGCGGGGCTTCCATCACAGTGATAGAGTACAGGATGTCGTGAATGTGGTTGCTGAGGTGGAGAACAGGGTTGGCGATGACGGTCTTGGTGGTGGCGATGCAGGCTGAGAGCAGAGGCAGTGTGGTGGGCAGCGGCAGAGGAGACTGCAGCTGTTTCACCGTGGTCTCCTGCAGAGCAGAACGACAGGATTTGACCTGTCAGTAAAGGGAGGGAGTGCAGAAAGGTGTGTATCTGTGTGTACCTGTTGGCTCTCTTGCAGAAGGAACAGAAGCTCCATGCGGACAGAGGTTACCCCCCCACCTTTGGCTCCATGAAGGCTGCAGTAGGACAGGAAAACCCTCAGCAGAGCCTGATTTCTCCTCAGCCACGCCTTCCGTCGCTCCGAGTGCTGCTGTTTGGCTTGCAGACGACGACGCTCCATCTGGTGACGCTCGTAAGCCCCGGCCTCCGAACACTCAAACGCATCATCAGATATGTCCAAAGAAGCCGTTCGAGCTCGCTCCACTTCTGATCCCTCCTCCTTCCCCTCCACCTGCACATCAACATCACAATTACCGTTAATAAAGATCACAGAACGGGAAAGAAAACGGGATCCAACTTCTGAAGCGTTACCTTGTAGTTACAGATCTTATGCATGGCTGCTATCTCCTTCTCCAGCCAGCTGTAGAGTTGAAAGCGTAGCTTCCCTCCATCCACCTCAAAGCCGGTGGCCAGCGTACGCAACTCTGTCATCAGGATCTTCAAGCAGGCACGGAACTTCAGCTGCTCCGCTATCACGTCTACCTCGGACTCACCCTAAGAATATCCAGAAGCACTTAAAGAAAAACACTTTTTTTGCAAACTTTCACAAGAGTAAAAAAACAAAACAAAAAAAAAACTATAGAAAAATCAATCCTGAAAGAGAATTAAAACTTTTAAATATGTTTTAAAATGAAAACAAATGTATTTCTAATGGCAGAAATATTTTTTAAAGGTGATTCTAGATGTTTTTCCTACCTGTGAGTCGTCTTTTTGATGTTTGGAGTCACTGTCGACCTTGGTTTCAGGATCTGGTTTCTTCATGGTCAAACCCTCCCCATCCCCTTCCTCATCGTCATCTTCCTCATCACCCTTGTCATCTCCCCAATCAAGCTTCAGCTCATCTTCCTCCAGCTTGACTGCAGGCTGGCTCCAGTCCAGCGCACCGCCACCATCGTTTCCACCCCAGCTGTGTGTTTTTGCCGCTGCGGAGCCCCAGTCCACCCCTCCCCGTGTACCGTTCTCTAAAGGCTGGCTCGAGTTCACGTTGGCCTTTGATGAGGCTTTGCTGAGAGGCGAGGAGCCACACTTTTTGCTAACTTTGGGAATCTTGGAAAGCACTTCCAGAGCCAAAACCGGGCAACCCACCTATGCATGAACACAAATAACAAAAATGAGCACGACAGCACAAAGTGGCAGAAAAAAAATGTACATATCACCTAAACCCAAACCACGCTGTACAGGAGGCGGACTGAATAACCTGCACAACCGATGGGCTCACCTTGAAGTGTGCGTTGGCAGTAGTGAAGAACAGTTTGCGCTCAATAAGGTTTATTTCATCTGCACCACTTTTCTCTGCAGTGAGGCCCACGCCTGCTGCTGGGCCCTCTGGATTAGCAAAGTGGCGACGGATGATCAGAGGGTGTGTTCTTAAGTAGTTATAGAAACTAAACACCACAGGGTTGCAAGACTTCACCATTAAATCTATCACAAGATGAGGGAGAAAAACAGTAAGCACTATTAAAGGCAAAGCAGACAAGTTTAAGTTTGTATTTCTGTGTTTTGCCCACCCAGGTTCTCATCTTCCTTAGGGTTTCTCTCTAACAGCGTATCAAGGGCTTGAGTGTAGTCTTTCATGATCCAGTAGGCTATGCTGCGAAGGAAGGGGTCAGGATGCACCCTGGAACAGTTGTAATCACTCCCATCCCTGTTGCAGCCCAAAACCTTCTCGTAAAGGAGGCCCTGACACGTTGAGGAGTTCTCAAAGTCAGCTTCATACAGTCTTGCTACTATCATGGCCAACTGGAGATCCTCCATTTTTTCGATCAACACCTGCACATTAAAAAACAGCAGGGTCAGCATGTTTTACCACAGTTACTAAAGCAGATGAAGCTATTCTTATAACGGAGTCAGATAGAGTGAATCACAGTAAAGCTATGGGTGGAGCATGGTATCATGTAGCCATAGTCACTCTGAGTGGAGGGATGTTGGCCTCCATTGTGACTGTCTCAATAGTGATTGAACAGAAAATGCCCAAATACTGAATGAAAAGGTTTCTGGGACATGTTGTCTTGGATCAACGCAGATAAAATAAATTGTATTTCGTTCCAGACTGACTTTCAATGGATGCTTGTTAAAACGAAAATGGATATAAAAATTTCTGCAAGAAAAAAGGTTTTATTGTGTTTTATTGCAGTTTTCTCTGTCAAGCTGCTGGTTTATTTGTGGGGTCTCGCTCTTCTTGGCTTAAAATGTTGACCTTGGTTTAAAATGTCCATTTCGAGGCCACTTAGGTGGCCCGGAAGCATCACTAAAGAGCAGCGGTCTCTACGATGAACTGAGTTGTTCTCTGTGGGGAAAAAAAGCTCGGGCGCTCCTGTTTCAGGAAGCAGAAGTTACCAGGAGGAGTGGGGGGCAGAAAACATCAGTATTTGGAGTCTTACTCATTATTATTCATGATATTAAGACATCTCGCCTCTGATTAACCAACAGCAACTTGACTCTACCACTGACTCTGCTCTGCATCGTTGGTGTGTTTCTCTCCACAAGTAACACAAGCCTCCCACTGTGCAAGGACCTAGTTTGGACATCCTACAAACGTGGTCTGGGCCGGCAAACTCAACATAGATATGATCTGCAAGTCCATGTGACGTTGACTGTTTGCAGGGCTGGAGGAGTTCTGCCATGTTGTGGAGTTGCCAATGCTAACGGTTAGCTTTTAATAGCCGAGATGTGCACTGCTGTCTCCTGGATGCTAAATCAGCCAAGAATGCTTATTTTCAGATCTGTGTGGCTTTTTCTGGCCTGAGCGTTTCCTTGACTATTTTCTATTGGCAGCTAATGCAGGTAATAACAGTAGAAAGACTTTTTCCACATTTAGCCTGCATGTTAAACTCTGAGTGACCGACCGTGATTCAAAAATTAAAGTAAAAACAGTTTCTCAGCGAAGCTCAGCTTTAATTATGTTACTATGAAAGCAGCTTTAGATTTATGACCAACATTCACTTTGCACTTTTTCCTTCTTTACCTTTTTCTAGAACATAAATCCCTGCCTTGAGCTTTAGGTTTGGGCTGACTTTCTTCCCTATCCTCATCTGCCACACAGATTAAAAACAAAAGACTTGACACTTTTGATTTAGCCCGATTGTGATGGAGGGGACTTTTAGATGAAAGGAAGTCCTCGTGTACTCCCCGTTGACCTGAGCATGTGTCAGTACATAAAGATAAAGTTTTATCTTCAAGAATTCAGAATAATACAATTAGTAATAATTAACATCACAATCGCAGCTGGACAATACTGACCTTTTATGACCCGGATTGCATGTGACAAGATTTTATTTATCACAGTTACTTTAAGTGTACAGTCCTGAAAAGTTCTGAAATGAATGTATAAAATATAAACTAAATACCAAACTTGTGCTTGCGGCAGAAACACAGAAAAGCTCAGACTTTTTTTCTCTTCTATCTGCATGTTTTGACTGTGTGGTTGGAAACCCCAGGCCAAGGAAAAATATGCAAGATTGTTATTCATTTTATCAGCAAAATTTAGGCTTCTCTCTAGTTTTCAAAAGGCTGCAGGGTAACTAGCTTCTCTCTGCAGCAGACATTAGCTCTAGAGGTTCATACACACACTTTCATTTTCTTTGCTTCATTGTTATTGAGAAGGAAATGAAAATGGTGCACAGGAGAAGACTCTAAATAATAAGCTGTCTGTGTATCTAGGGTGTAGATAAGGTTGTGTGTGTGTGTGTGTGTGCGTGCGTGCGTGCGTGCGTGCGTGCGTGTGTGTGTGTGTGTGTGTGTGTGTGTGTGTGTTGTTCACACCTCTATGGCATCTTTAAGGGAGCCAGCCAATAGGAAGAAAGCAGCAGCCTGCTCAAAGCGCTGCTTTCCCAGCAGGGAGAAGGCATTTTTAAGGGCTGCCTTTCGCCAGCGGTCCTCACTGAAGTTGTTTTTGAAGAACTGTGTCATCTTCTCATCATGCTGAGATCTGAAAAGGTGAAAATGAGGCTTGATTCATGTCTCCAAGTTGCTTGGAAACAGACCGACATGCCGTTTGTAACATGGATGTATTTGGAGACGATGCTCTACCTGAAGAGTCCCCACAGGACAGCTTTCTTCTTCATGGCCAAGTAGAACAGAGCAGCGTCTAAAGGATCACTGTGCCTCTGGAACGCAGCTTTACCCAGCTGCTCAAGAACAAACAAACATGGATGTTACAGAGACATTTCAGCAAATGTCAGATTTCACTGACAGCATTATACACACAGAATTTACTTTGGTTTGGTGTATCCCAGTTTAATTGATTCAAAATGACAATAAATCAATCTGTTGCTATGAAAAATAACTATAGTGCAGAATACAATAGTCAAAAAAACTATTTAAGCTCTAAAACATCCAAATATACAGTTCTAGTACCTTCTCCACCATTTTCCGCAGAGTGTTGATGTTCCTTATCCACCATCCCACTCCAATAGCTCGGAGCTCCGACCACTGCGGGTCGCCTCTCTGCATGGCAGGAATCATGTTCAGCAGCTCCTCTTCTGCCTCAGAATGGAAGGCCCAGGCAAAGTGGCAGGTGGACAGGCCTGGCAGGGAAATAAAAGCAGGCAGACGGTGAAGAGGATGAGCAGGAATGAATATGAGGGGGAACCGCTCTAGAAGAGGTGTAAGGTCGGCGACGTGGCAAAAAGTGAACTTGTGTTCATTTTCTTTACATCAAAGAAATGACATAAAAGTTATTCTGATCAACTAAAAACTAGAATAAAAGTTAGAGCTTTTAATTAGTTAGGGTTCACATATTAACACGTCGTTGTTTACAGTAAACATCTTTGTTTATTCTTAGAGATCTGCAGTCAGTCGGCCCAACGCATCTTTAAACTGACCTTTCACTTTTTAACACACAGAAACATACGTTCAAGAAAACAGACATTTTGTCTATTAGTGCTACAGGTTTCTACTGATGAGTATAACACACTGGTTTTTACCCTGGTGAAGCAGCTGCATGCGATAAAGAGGAGGCAGAGAGTTGAGCAGGCAGGTATGAAGCCGCATGGCGAGCAGGTACCTCAGTCCACACTCATCAAGAGCCTCACCACCTGGACAAACACACGGTGGTCAGGTTTGTCATCAGGTTTAAATTAATCACATCAAAAAACCCTTTTAAAGGCACACGTGGCAGTTTTGCTTGCTTTTAGCACCCCCTGGTGTCCGTTGTTAATTCTCATCGCTGTGTGTTTGTCTTTTTAACACCTTAACTCATTCACTGCCAATGACGACTTTAGTCGTTATTTTTGATCCAACCGTTCACTGCCAATGACGACTAAAGTCGTCATTTGCATTTTTTTACTGTTTGAAAATCGGAACGAGCCCCCACGCTGAGGGAACAAACGTCTCAGCCCTGAAGCCGATCTTCATCCGCATACGTCACACGTCACGTGATCAGGAAGCAGAACATCCATGTGTTAGGAGATCGTTTTGGGCCGTTCCTGTAAAAAAAGTGAGGCGCGAACCAGAAAAGCGTCTGCCGATCACAATTCGACAACGGATTATGAAAGAATGGATAATGCTGAAAACACGCGGATTCTTCCTGATGTAAGAGGTGAGTCTCCTCTTTGTTTTGGTTGTTTTGGCGTCGACATCATGCTAGCGCACAACGTTCAGTGACTCTTAAACAAACAGTAAAAACGGTGAGAAACGCTGGCAGCGAAGGACGTTAGCGATCAGGAAACGGCTGGCAGTGAATGAGTTTATCTAACACAAGACAATTCAATTCCGGGTCTTGAGGGCCGGTGTCCAGCTCGTTTTAGTTTTAACCCAGCTTAAACACACCTGGTTTCAATCAGAAGGTGATTAACAGGGTTCTGCAGAGCCTGATTAGCTGCTGCATTGGTGACTCAACCACTGAATCTAGTGTGTTGGACCAGAGAAACCAATAAAACATGCTGCATACCGGCCCTCGAGGCCCGAACTGGAATAGCATTGATCTATGGGCTGAAACGTCTCCCAGCCTTCATTAGTGTCTACAGGAGTAATCCATCACTAAATTAAACAAATCAGCTGTGTTCGTAATCTAACACATACAGGAAATGTGCTGGAAGCAGACCAGGTATGTCAGCTCAATTTTATTCTAAGTCCCAAAAGAGCAACCCGTCAGTCTGAAATTGAAAGTGGAATATTCTGGCCACAGGGGGCGATGGCGGTTGGGTGGCCTTTCATTAACCCTGTGAAGAGTCATTTTAGCACATGCTGGTTCAAGAAAATGATTTTAAAATATAAAAGTTGCACAGTGTGGCTTTAAACTCCCCCATCACTTCAGTTCATGTCAGAGCATATATCTCCTGTCCCTGAACCTTCTTCTGAGCTTACTGTGCCCTGGAACAACCTGCCTATGTCCTCCTCTCACAAGACTAAATAAATTGGAAGGAAATTTGCAGAAAAAGAGACAATGATAATAATAATAATAAAAAAATAAAAAGAAACAGCATGCATGATTGTTTTTGTCATTAAAGATTTGATGGCTGGAGATTAACTAGATGCAGGAACACATAATCAAGAAAACATTGTGTTTGTTTAATATATTTATAACCTTTAGACAACTTTAAAAGAATATAATCTCTGACAGAGGTTAGGAGTTATTAGCACGCAACACAGTAACCAGATAAATTTGGACACACGCACGAACACACATCATATAGTGACCTTTGTACTGTTGATCAGAAGAGCCGGTGACCTCAGCGCTGGTGGTTGCAATGGTATCAGCCAAGGCCACCAGGAACATCTGCTCCAGCCTTGTGAGTCCGGGGAGGCTGGAGTGCATGAGGTGACTGGACAACACCTGGGGACAGAAAAAAAAGTCATGTAGCAAAGTGAAAAACAAACAGTTAACTTTATTAGAGTCAATAACTAGAAAATAATCAGAAACTTTGCATAATTATTCCACTGATGTAGCCTTTCACCTCCCTATTAAACGTTTTATCACAATATTTTAACATGTGACTCTAAAGTCTGACCATTTGAATTCCAAGCAATACCTGAGCATGCTCTGGTCCAAAATAAGTGGGTCCATATTGAGAAAGGTTAATGACTCGTGATTTCTTCTCTGGTTTATCATTAGCAAAGTTCACAAAGTCATCGGTTGTGACTGCTGGCATCTGTCAGGAGAGACACAGTCTGTTAAAACAGCTGTAGACTCGGGTGCAGCTTCGAAACATTAAAGGTCTTTTGACCGTTCCTACCTGGAAGAGGTCAGCATACTGGTCCTCTGAGTTCTTCTGAGTTGCGTCACCGTCGAACACCTTGTTCACTCTGACTGTTTCTTCCAGTTTCTTCTTGAAAGGTGCATCCAGGTCAGCCAGCATGAGAGCATAGAGAGGCAAAGGAGGGATGGAGTTGATCTCCGTGTAGTCCCGGCCTCCGTCACGACCAGCCACGATGGTGTCTTTGGCCGTGCTGCCGGTCACGCTGATGGTTCGAGAAAGATGCCGCCTGGATCCGCCTTCGCCCGCCTCTACATCCCTCACCACAGCAACTTCTCCAGCGATACACTTCACCAGGTGTGCAAGGATAGCCTATATTCGTCACAAAGGATGTGAAAGTGTGGAAAAACGAGCAAGAAAGACAAAAGTGTCAGTTATACGTCTTTATTTGATCGAACCATTTGATTTGCACAGATCTGAGCATCCATCATACTCTAAAAAGAAATCAGGCAGCACCAGGCTTACTTTGGCACGGCGAACCCTGCCCAGGTCCATGAGTTCCAGCAGCTGGGTTGGATGGTACTGTGGTAGAGTTGGGGATAGGCAGTGAGCAGCTTCAAACAGTCCACCCTCCTGTAGTCCTGCTGGGGCCCTGAGGGCTTCATCCACTCCAGCGCTCCCTTCAAACACACTCTTAGACCTGGCTCTCCCTTCACTGACAGAAGAGGAACCTGCTGTTTGACCTCCAGCAATATCTGCAGATGACAGCCTGTCCTCTTCTCCATCGCCGGGCTTCTTGTCCTGGTGCCACTGGGCATACACGTGCATTTCACAGTCCATGCCCACCACCAGGATGCCGTCCCTCACCCAGGACAGGGAGACTGGCAGTGACGGAGTACCATCCACAGATGAGAGAAGGTCAATGGAGCGAAGCAGAATCCAGCGTGAACGAATCCCCTGTTTGATGCTGCCCCCTAGAGGAAGGGTGATGACAGCCACGCCCTCCTTACTGCTAGTCTGCTCATTGACCACACCAGATATGCGACCGTACATCAGGATGTTGGAGCCAACTCCGATGGTGAGGATGTGAGACCCGTCCTCCTTCGACAGCCAGTCCAGATGGACAAAGTGCTTGATGTTGGGTGAGCTGTGGTCTCTGCTCATGTACAGGTCAGTCCTGAAACAGAATCAATTATATGAAAAACAGAAGGTTTTTTTTAAAAGTAAATAAACTAAAACAAAATAACAAACAGGTGTGTGGCTCCACCCTGACCTGCTGTAGACAAACAGGTTGGAATCCACGCTGACTCTTGGATCCAGAGTTGATGCGGGTCTGGCAAAATCATCAAGGTGGACCGTTTGTTCTAAAACCCACTCAGAGCCTCCAGTAGACTCACACTCGTAGATGGACACGCGCATTAAGAAGTCCTCCGTGGAACCCTGCAGCTGAGGGTTCAGGAGAAGCAGCCGAACGTGTTCATCAAAGTTTTTTTTTTTAAATAAATACTGTCTAGTTCTAGTTTCCCACCTGTCCGTGTCGAGGCTGTTTAAAAGCTACAGCCAGTCTGCCGATGTAGGAGCAGGACACAGCTACGGGTCGTCCTGTCACACACACAGAACTGTTGTTGTCCTCCTCCTCATTCATCAGCACCCAGGGCTCCCAGCGGTACGCTCGGTTTTCCTGGTCATAACCGTCATAGCCGTCATCGCCGTCCACAGCACAGCGCCAGAACCGCACAAAAGAATCGGAGCAGGTGGTAACGATCAGATACGGAGCCAGGCACACGGGGTAGATAGAGGAGGAACTCAGATGACCTAGAGAAAAAGACAAACAGGAAATATGATAAATAGTGAAGCAAGTTACCACATCTTAACGTGATTTCTAGTATTTTTTTTTATAAACAAAACTGGATTGTACCAAAAGATTTAAACATTGTCCTTCAGTTAATCCTAATAAAAAATGCCAAAAATTTTATTTCCATTTGACTACAAAGACATTTCTCCCAAACATAAACACACACATCCACGCAGACATATTTCCAACCTGCAGAAGGCGTCGCCCTCGTAACCTCCACCCCATGGGGCAGATCGAGCCTCTTGCTGTAGACCAGCTTGGAGCTGAGGATGAGTTTGCTAGCTGACTGCAGGTTGGCTGTAGAAGCTGACCGCGGCAGGGGTCTGACAGGTGACGTCTCCGGGGAAGAGTCAGCATTCACAACCTGATTAGGAACCATCAGCTGGCTCTGGAAGCTAAAATGCTGACTCGGCTCATCTGGTAACGAGGACAAAACATCTTCAGCTGGAACCGCACATCAGTACAGCTGATTTCATGCTGCATGCTTTCACAGCTAAATGAACCTCATCACTTAGATTTCCATCAGCTACAGCGGCATGCACCTCGGACTCACCAACGCAGGCCTGCACAGACTGGAGGTGCAAGTGCCACATCTGCAAGTCCGAGTTCCCGTTCAGATCCTTTTCCATCACCACCAGGAAGAACTTCTCAGAAAATGTGGCAGGCTGGTAATCTGTGCAGAACAAAAAGCATTTATATCCCAGTGCAATCCTGTTCATTATAAAAATGTAATAAAACATTTTAACAGTGAAGAATACCTTCTCCAGTTGAAAAGGCCGGTGTGTATGCCTCAGATTCTTTCTGAGGTTTGTAACCTAGAATGAAATCCTCTTGGAAGACATGTAGCAGCTGAGTGTTGGCGCCACACTAGATGAACAGAGACACGGCATCAGTTTACTGCATCTTCTCATTAAACATCTGATAACAGAAAACATCTACGAAAACAAAAGCACACCAGAATCCCAGGTGGATGTGAAATCCCAGAGCAGCTGCTAACCTGGTTTGTAATGACGTCTAACTCTATGATACATCCTGGTCTGGCGGTGGACTGCTGGCTGACGATGTTGAACACTTCTCCCACCAGTTTCTGATCAAAGATCCACACACAAGTTCATTTTTGAAATTTACAGAAAATCATTGAAAATCATGAATTTACTCTGGAATGTGAAAAACACACATATCCAAATTTAAATCATTTGAGAAATGAGTACATAAAGTATCCTCCATAAATTCAGAACCCTCATTGTTCCTTGTCTTTAATGTGAGACAAAAACCTCTAGAACTATGTGTATTTCACAAAAACTACAGTAAATTGTCACATGCCGGTGAGACTTAACATGTTTTAAATGACGACGGCATATTCACTCACAGATGTTTCAGGATCTGACAGCTCATCCAGCAGTTTTCTGGCATCCACAACAGCCTGATAGAGACGCAGGTTTCTACCATCTGAAGCCACGAAGCAGGCGCTGGCACTGTTGCAGTAAGTTCCTAATGGACATAAAGTTCGTAAGAAATGTGGCGGCTCTAAAGAACATACAACTGTTTAATAGTCTGAAACGTATTAAGCATGGGTTTGTGCAAATAAAAGGCTAATTAATTCCTCAACAATTGTCATGACCTGTCTGATTGGACAATGTCTACATAAACTGTACACAGCGCTTACCGAGAACAGAGCTGGGTACCAGCGTAGGCAGCCATGCAACATTACTGAAGGCAGAGGTGTGCAGAGAGTTGATGCGGGCCAGTTCAGAGACCCCTCCAGTGCAGGACAAAGGTCCGATGTGGTCGACTCGCCACAATATCAGCTCGCTGTAAATGGCATTGGGGTCGTGGAAAGTCCTTGTGGCTGCATTACGAAGCTGCTTCCTGTTAATGCAAAAGTACAAGTTGTGTTTCAAGCTAAAATGAGATTTTAACAGCGTGCCTTGGATCGTTTTTTATGTCTCTTTATCTCATCATAAAGCTCCACTTGCATACAGGAAGTGATGCATAAATGTACTACAACATGCAAATGATGCATTCTGCTCTGACCAGAGACAGTGGATTTGATATAACCTTCACAGTATTCAAGGAAGCAGTCCATTTCTAATTGTGCAGATTGTTCATCTGAGTGTGAATAGATTTTTGGCCTTGTTTTAAGGCAGCCCAAGAGGTGATATTGATTAGCACTGCAGCACGGTGAATGTGCTGGAAGCCAGTGGAGCAGTAAATGAAACGGTGTTGAGGGAGGTAGCGGCATGACTCTGATTGGCTCCTCTGTGGGAGTGGCTCTTATTGTGAAAGAATAAAGCTCCGGAAAACAGCTGAACATTCTGACAGTCAGAACTACATCACCTATCGTTCTCCCAGCAAACCAGCTGTTTACCTGGGAAGACCTTTTGGTAGAGGAAAGGATGGAGGCTGCTCCCCTTCCAGACTGCTCGGGGCAGAGGGAGGGGTGAGCAGCGCGTTGTGGTGAGAGGAAGTGAGCAGCAGCGGAAGCACGGTGTGGCAGGCTTGGTCATTCAGATGGAAGCGGTGGCCACAGTATCGGGTCTTGTGCGATACTGTCAGAACATTGGAGAAGCCAGAGCGCTCAGCAAATGTCACGGCCCACTGTAGATGAAAGAAATCAAATGTCAAGAACGTGATTCGTCCGGGAAAACCAGGACACACACAAACAAACTGAATTAAGAGATTTCCTGATTATTTGTAAAGATCCTCGGAGAAACAAAGTTATTTTTCTCAACTATTGTACCTGGTTCAGAGAGCCGTCTACATGCTTGGAGACCATCATGACAGCAGGACTTATGCCGGGGCGAAGTTTCGGTGATGGGGATGCACCAGCTGGACCCAGGCCAGCTGAGATCGAAGCAGAGCGGGCAACACGCTGGATCATTCGTCCTTGCTCGCCTGTCCCGGCGCTCTCACCCTCAGTCAAAGTGCAGGCGTACATGAGGATGTTTTTACTGAGAGAGTTAGCATCACTTGCAGGAAACGCTACCGGAATGCGGGAGGAGAAGGACACCTGGGAGGAGAGTTGGAAAAAACATAAATAAACCAATATAAAACACAAATTCTACAAGACCTTTCAGCCCAGTAAAGGTCCAGATTACAAGTTACATAAATATAATGCAAGCTTTTTAGGTCATATTGTTCATGGTTTGGTCCAATTTGTCAGCTGATTTATCTAGAAATCTGAAGTCAGGAGGGATTTAAGGGTTAATTTGCAACTTAAAATAATCTATTACTATTTCCTTGCAAAAACTAAGATTATTTTTCCTCACCTGAACCTGTCTGAATATCCCCTGGTTGAATTCATCCAAGTACTTCACATGCCAAACCAGGAAGGACCCATCAGCGGGGTGTATAGTGAACAGCATGTCGGGGCTCTTGTTCCACTCTGTGGTCAGAGTCTCCAGCTTCCTCTCTAGCAGCATGGAGGGCAAAGGCATGCTGGAGCTGGACCCCGGGGAGGAGGCCTTGGTACTCCCTTGCTCCCCAGAATCAACTTCTTCTCCGTGTTCTGATGATGCTTTGTCAGACATCTCATCCAGATCTAGGAAATCACAAAACATTATGCTTTTATCTTGTGGTGCTGCTTTTAGCACGTTTGAAGCATCAAATGTAAGCTTCACCATGGATTTTACCAAAGTCAAACTTCATAGGAGATCCTTCAGGATCTAGAGGGTCTTCGGTCGTTTGTTCCAGCTGCTGTTCAGTGTATCTGCGGAGCTGCGTCATAAAAAGGTCCATAGAGGAGGTGAAACTGAGGTCCTTATTGTTGAGCCAGTGAACCACAAAGCCTCCACCACCAGTTCCATCTTCGGGGTTGAATACTGTAGAGTCAGCTAGTGTTGACGGGATATCTGTCAGGGGAAGACCGAAAAAGCACAGAAAGTTGCACGGATGAAGGTGCTCAGAAGAAAAACGTTCAAATGAAACAAAATAGACAAGTTAAGAGAAAGTGACATCTCAAAAATGACCCACCTGTGTTGGGATTAATACTGGCTGAGATATGGAAGTGACACAGGGCGTTGGCATGCTGGACGATGTGACGATGAGTGTGAGCGTCCTGTGTGCCATGCTGAGAGGGCAGCAGCAGGTCACTGTGTGCCACCAGAGCAGACGACCTCCGCCGGCCTCGACGTAGTTGTTTCAGGTGATGGATTGACTAAGCAAACAAAGAACAGGAATAAAAACCAACAGAATAACGATAACATTTAAATAATATCTTCTGAAGGAGTGGTAGTGTGTGTTTTTCTGAGTGTACCTCCAAAGCATGCTGGATCTTGTCCTTATTTCCCGCCAGGCCTGGCAGGCTAGTGCTAAAGGACTGTGTGTTCTCAGTGATCTGCCCACCAAGCAGGCTGTCTTCTGGTAAGAGGGTTTCTGACCATAGCCTACAGACGCCATCCTCACAGGAAGTAAGCAACACGTTGCACACGGAACCCCTAGGACACAGAAAATCAAATCAAACTAATAACAAAACAATTTTAAAGATTTAATCTCTACTTTAGATTTTATTCATGTGGTTTTGTGGAGATAAATAAACTTCATTAGGTTGGTAAGATATTCTTCCCAGATCTAAGCCAAGTGTGTTCCATGAATGATGGGTTGAGAGTCAGCATCTTTTCTGCTGTGCCTGATGGAAGTTTATACCACTTACAGTGGTTTTGTTTTCCTCTAATTATCATTGCACACATCTGTGGCCAGCTGGCCCATTACACAGAAGCATGGCGGCTCCCAGATCTAATGCACATTTCTGTTTAAATCATCCCATTTTGTCCCAAAGGCTGTCTTCTGGTTTGTCGGGAGAACCCGATGCATTGCACACGGGTCGGTGTGTTGACCCTTACTTGGGCATGAACTTGCTCGTCTTCCTCCAGGACATGCCAGTCACTGAGCGAGGGTGGGCCAAATAAACAAAGGAGAAGTGAACAGGAGCAGGCTTTTTTTCAGATGAATCCTGGACCACTACTGCAGAGCGCCAGGCAGTGGTGGGATACCACACCTTTAGTAAACAATCATCCTGCACACACACGACATACACAATACGCAACGGCAACAAAAAAATGGTGCAAATCTTTAGTGGTTTAACAAACACCAGTCATATACCGTCCCAACTGTTGCAAAGTACTCCCCATCAGGAGACCACTTGGCAGTGTGAACAGATGCAGCAGTCCTAAAAAAATGGAAAAAAATAAAAGACAAACCGCAAAATCAGCAAGATTCACTTCTCCATAGGAAATTTTCCACAAACGAACAGGTTGTGAGTCATCTTTGCACCAGACTGCTAGCTGGTAAACGTGGGGCTTCCTTGTTCTGGTGGCTTCTCGTGTGTCATCAAATGACAATTAGTAACATGGTGTTACATGTCTGTTTGCACGGCTTTACACAGGCTGCTGACTCAACAAAATGTGAGGGCGGACGTTTCTGGACAATCAGTAACAGCTTATCTGATTCTACAGGGAAATAAAAGCATACTTCCTAAAAGTTCACGTAGAATTCCTGTTCGTTTTTGTTTTAGGTTCAGAACAAGGGTCTCGTCAGCATTGTGTCTGCTGGTTACTTATCTAGGAAAACATGTTTGCTGTCTTTCATTCCTGACACTAGAGGCCTGTTTCATTTAAAGCTACAATAAGGAGTATTTTTATCTGACGGCACCATCTAGTGGCTGAAAAATGTACCACAACTTAATACATTCTTCTAACTTCCGTTTAAACGGCCAAAAGCTTCGCTTCTCGAATGTGCACCTCTAGTCGACAAACAGAGTTAAAACACATAGTTCTACAATCATTATTCTTATGTTCTGTTTATTCATTTACAAATATTTTAAAGACTTGTCCATGAGAAAGGCCGCAAACCTTGCATCAGTCTTGGTACTTCATCAAACGCTTGCACACACTCTGTGACTGATATCTGTACATAAGCGGACGTCTAACATTAGTGGGTTATGCTGAACGGCACTTAGTTCATATTACATGGGGCTCTACAGGACGTGAGACAGGCTTAGCAAAAGAAAAAAAAAAGGTATTTCCTACATTATAATCACAGAACTGGGTAAGACTATCATTTTTAGGGACTTCTAAAAAAATCCTACATAAATCCTGAAAGGGGGAAAACTCCAGACTGCAGCTTTAACGTGACGTTTTCACGTGGACAGAAAACGGTATACACTCACTTGCACTGCCAGACACAGTTCCAGTCATTTAGGACAGGATGCGTTCTCTCCTCAATCATCTGCCCATCCTCCTCCTCTATTAGAGCATCCGCCAGTGGAGGAGCCCACAGCTGGAGTCGCTCAGCTGCTGCTAGGATACGATTCCCTGAGGTCCCAAAAGCACCAAATTACACACCTCATATCCCACAATGACTTCTAAAGTACACAGGGCCTCATGCAAAAGGTGATGCTTACATAATACAGAAGTCATTCCAGACAAATCAAAGTGGGCTGGGGGCATAAGCTGTGTGTAATGTGCATTGTTTTTTCCTGGTATAGGTTAAACACAGAAAGCACAGGTGTACCTTGTGGGTCCCAGGCCAGGGTGTAGGTGATGGCATCAAGAAAGAACTGTCCTGTCTTTTGCCACTGATAATTAAGTAGCTGTTAGCGGTAGGAGAGGCGAGATACACCATGCGATGTTATTTGCACACAGGTTACATTAAATCTACTAGGTTCTGACTGAAATCACTACATTAGCTGAAAGTGCTGACATTCGTACTCACCTTGTGGCACTTATTTGGATTGGTGGAAAGCGGTTCAAAGATGCAGACCGTGTTTCCGTAAGAAGCAGCGATCTAAAAATAAAGAGCTGTGTTCATCATCAAAACATTACTCACCCCATCAGTGCTCCTGCAATGTCACTCCCAAGAGGAAAGAGGTAGATGGGAGAAGAGCAGGAGAGCAAATCGAGCTTTGGTGTTCAAGATAAGTGCAAACATGGCTACCTCGTTATGCTTAGCAGTAACCGTAAAGCCTTCCTGCTCCAATGGAGGGCTAAAACTGTGTGTGGGATTGGCTGTGAGGGAGCAGTGAACACTTACCCTGCCAAGCTGGTGGGAACACTCCACGCAGCCCACCTGTATGTTTCCATTCTGAGCTCCTGGGATGATCTGAACACAGTCAAAGTCACTAGCCAAGATCACCACATCACAACCTGAACCATAGGCCTGAAAAGAAACACAAGAAAAGAAAAATGGGATTAATAAACACATTCATGAACTCAGATGTCTAAAAGAAATCTATCTGAACTGTTTGCAGCATTTGAGATTCCCATTCAGAATTAAATACAGCATTTATCAATTAACTATAACTTAAATCGGAGCATTTCTTACGAGTTGAGACTTAAAAAATAGACTTCACAGGGAAAATATAATGTGCCATGTGGATAAAAGCTGACTGGCTTCCCGAATTCAACCAAGCATGCACAAAGAAAAGAGCTTTAGCCGATCCTAATGCACCTGTCTTTGTGAACCATGTGCAGCATTGAAACACGCTAAAAGGGTGACAGATGTTCAACATGAGAACTAAAAGGTTGGTAAAAAACAAAACAGTGGACACAAAAATGAACTACTATTATACTGAAACTGGTTGATCTGGTTTGGATTAATAAAAGGATCATTTAAAATAGTGTGAAAGCAGAATGAAGAAACATTTGATAATTCAATAATAACTATCTGCTCAGCAAATAGCAACAATGTGAAGATAAAAGCTCACCAAAAGCTACAAATGTCACTCAAGAAATTATTATCGTCAGCTTTACCGTGTTTATTTGAAAAACAGTTTTCAGATCACACACGGATGTGTGTTAAAATGTGTGGAACACTCATTTAATCAACACATTTCAGTGGTCTCTAGTAGGAATGAATGCCTTGTAGTCGTACACGAGAGGGGGCCCTCAGATGCGGGTTTCAGGAACAAACAGAATGCCACATCCGCAGAGAGCTCAACACGGCAGGATTTGGAGTCTTAGTTCCTGATATTTGGATATCTCGTCTTGAATTGGATGACAGCAACACAACTCTACTGACTTTGTTTTACAACATTGATGTTTAATGTCCATAAAAGCCGTGAGGAGTTCTGCTGTGTGGCGGAGTTGCTAATGCTAATGGTTAGCTTCTATTAGCCGAGATAATAATAATAATGCATTGAACTTATATAGCGCTTTTCTAGACACCCAAAGACACTTTCCACACACACTCACATTCACACACTGCTAGTGATGGTAAGCTATTTGTAGCCACAGCCGCCCTGAGGAGGTCTGACAGAGGCGAGGCTGCCATTCGGCGCCATCGGCCCCTCTGACCACCACTAACACAGGCAAGTTGGGTGAAGTGTCTTGCCCAAGGACACAACAGCAGGATACCCCTGGCGGGAGCTGGAATCGAACCCATGACCCTCCGATCATGAGGCAACCCGCTCTACCACCTGAGCTACTGCTGTCCCAGAGATGTCCTCTGCTGTTTCATGAACGCTAAATCGTCACAAGTCCAGAAGGGTAAGTCCATGAATGTTGATTTCACTGTCTATTTTCTATCTGAAGATAATGCAGGAGGTAGGTGCAGGAGACTATTTTCATGTTCAGCCTGCATGAAAAACTCAAAATGGCTGATTATAATCAGACGTAAACATTAAAACATGGTTTTTCAGTGTACTTCTGTATACGGGATGCAATCTGTTACAAGGGTCAACAACGAAACGATCCAAACAAGTTACGACATATGAAAGCAATATTTTACTGTAAATAAGAAGCCAACCACTAGGCAATCTTGTATAATATCCCAGCAACCTGATACTGTACTCCCCTAATGAATGGCAGGGAGATTTGTCACCAAAAACAGATATAGACAACATAGTTATGCTGCTATGGGAAATATCTGATAAAATTAAAGACATAAAACATTTTAAATATTTAGTTAACTGTTGTTACTCAGATAAAAACCAAACTACTGCTCTGAAACTGGTACACAAACTCTTAAAACATAAAAAAGCATTTTTCTAAATAAAATGGAGTTATTGACTACTGTTTGTACCAGTATAACACAATCCCGTGTTTCCCATGTAAATCTGAACACTAGTGTGCTTTTCTGTTAAAGCACTCCTGCTCCTGCTTTTCATCATGTTTGACAGCAAAAGTCCAAGCTGCAGATTTCATTACAGCATCCCTCATTGTTGCCAGCTTAGCCACTTTGCACACAAGTTTTCTCCCAAAAAGCAATTACCTGTAAATGTAGCAACACAATAAATCAAACATGACAACGATTTGTTGAGGGGTGCCACCACAATGCCTCGTAGAATACGAGCATGTGTCCTGTTCTGGTACAGTCAACACACACGGTAAATGTTTAAAGCAGGAATGAGTTTTAGTTTCTCATAGCTATCATCTGACAAAAAATATTCCATTGGTTCATCAGTAGATGGTGCAGAAGGTGTGTTTTGTTCATTATATTCAGTGGTTTGTGCAGCATTTTCCTTTCCAGCACCAGTTCTGGGGCTAAAGCACATCCATCCATCCATTTTCTGAACACGCTTGTCCAGGTAGGGTCGCGGGGGGGCTGGTGCCCATCTCCAGCAGTCAATGGGAAATCAGGCGGGGTACACCCTGGACAGAGAGCCAGTCCATCGCAGGGCAACAGAGACACTCAGGACAAACAATCACACACACACACCCAAGGACAATTTAGACAGACCAACTAACCTAACAGTCATGTGTTTGGACTGTGGGAGGAAGCCGGAGTACCCGGAGAGAACCCACACATGCACAGGGAGAACATGCAAACTCCATGCAGAAAGATCCCAGGCCAGGAAGCGAACCCAGGACCTTCTCGCTGCAAGGCAACAGCTCTAACCACTGTGCCACTGCACAGCCCGCTAAAGCTCATTGCTGCTCTTTATTTTCTTCCAAGTTTTTTAAGTCACCGATGTTACTTCCCCAATAGATGGCTGCAAAGATTAAAAAAAAAAAAGCTAAACACTTCCCACCACAGACTTCTAGAGCAGTGGTTCCCAACCTTTATTCTATGAGGACCCCCTCAACCTCAACCCACACAAGCATTGAAAGAGATTAATTACAATATTTATAAAGACAATGAGAATTACAACGCTTAGAAAGACTTATGATGATGTGTTACTGATATTTTATAAATCTAACCTTAGCACTGACTAAATTGTGAAGACCCCAGGTTGGGAACCACTGTTCTAGAGGGTATGCCTCAGCTTTGTCTGTGCACCGGCATACGGACGAGTCCTTTAGATGTTTTTATTTTCCTGCAAACAACCTCAGTGTCATATGCCTGCCATCAGTTTTATACCTACTGTCCGGGAGGATGCTTGGGTGTCCATTCCTGTACAACTTCCACCTCTTCTCCCTGCATGAAACTGTATAGGACATGCCCCAACTTGTTCTAAAGTCCTGTTGTCTCTAGAAGATGATAACTGAGGCCTTCACAAGCGGTTGATCAGCTAAGAGTAGTCATCCATTAGTGATGGGAATTCTGGCTCTTTTTAGAGAGCCGGTTCTTTTGGCTCAGCTCACCAAAAAGGGCCGGCTCTTTCGGCTCCCAAGTGGCTCCTCAGATTTTCTGTTGCATAGAGTCCATTTATAACCAAAATAATGCAAGACTATATGTAAAATGATTTACTAATGTAAAAAAAATGCAATATATCAAATATTTTATCATTTCTATGGATTTAATAACCGAACACTTTAAGAAATCTCCACTTTCTGACTGCTGCCACTCATTTTCTCACCGTCTTCGTCACACTCTCCTCTCTCTCGCTCGCCTTTTTCCTCCTCCTCATTCCCTCTCGTCTCCCTCCACTCGCATGTGCTCTGCTGTGTGTCTGAGTCTGATCCTCCCTCTTCCCCGCCCCTACTGCTCTGTGTGTGGACAGTCTGGACACGCAGTTACACATGTTGACTAATCGCCTGTAGCTTTCACCAAAGCAAGAGGGGAGGGGAGAGGACGGCTCTCAATGACGAGCCGGCTCCCGTCGTTCACTTCATAGAGCCGGCTCTTAGAGCCGGTTCGTTCGCGACTGACACATCACTATCAAACATTTCCAGACCTAAAAAGGATTTAGGGATGCACAATATATTGTTACTGCGATATCAGCATGTGCAATATGCATATCGCAAAGAACAGATAAACATCACAATGAATGGTCAGCTCAAATGTTTGCTACACATAATGAATTCTGTCAATCAAATGGAAGAATGTTGTTTTTTTTAACAAATCAAATAGAGCTCTTCACCCATGTGGCCAAATGGTGGGTTCTCATAGGTTAGATGCCCGCCCCCGAGGCGGACAGCACTTCATTTTGATGGTTAACAAACACCTGAGTTAGCTTTGTTCTGCTCTTTCTGCTGATTAGGCTTTTCCTGGGATCCACCGATTGTCTTTTCTTGTTCATTTTCCCTTTCCTCACATCTTTTGCTTTTCTCCTTTTTATGATTTTTTGTCATTTTTTAATTTCTTTGTCTTTTATCATTTTTGTTCCTTAGTTAAGTTTTTATTTATTGCAAGTAATATTGTCATTGCAATATTAATCACTGTTATCGCACATTGCAATTTTCCTAATATTGTGCACTAAAAGGATTGCTGAAAGTCTAACATGAGACAGAACATGAGTGTTTTTAATGAAATGCAGAATGATAATCTCTATCTTATCAGATCGGATCTGTGAACAGAATGCTGGTTATGTAAATCCACCCAAGAGCAATGGCATGTTGTGGAATTTAAAAATAACCTACATATCAAACAAAGGCAGCGCACACTTCTGTTCCTGAGCTTAATGAGCAGAGCTGTGTTAGGATTTAGCACCGTTACTGGAAGGTAAACTGATACAACAGAATTTGCTGTCAGAACATCTACAAAGGTAGGATAGCAGAAATGGCAGCAGCACCTGGGAGACAGGCAGGCCTAACAGCAACAGTACAGCCAGGATGACGGTTTGTGTCTTTCATTATTCAGGAGAACAGGAGTAGAAGCTGAGAACTATCAGGTCAGACAGCAGGACAGACAGCAGGACAAAACTAAATGATAGAGGTAATAACAGAGACTTTAATCAGCCTCAAGGTGCGACTGAACAAGATTTAGGAGACTAATGTAGAATGGCGTAAGTGAGCTGCAGCGAGTGCTTATTGCTGCAGCACGTTAGGGCAGAAATTAAAAGCAGTCACCGTCACGCCACTGTCTGGGAACACACACACACACACACACACACACACACACACACACACACACACACACACACACACACACACACACACACACACACACACACACACACACACACACACACACACACACACACACACACACACACGTGTGGGAACTTCATTCAGTATAGCATGGTCACGTCATGTCTTGCCCCTGATTCTTAAGTAGCAGTAGGAGAGTGAGACACCATGTTTAAATCTACCAGATGCTGACTGACATCACAACATTAGCTGAAAGTGCTGACATCATCTTTTTGGCCTTGACTTTTTTGTTTTCTTTTATTAATCAACATCCAGATGTCCACTTGTGCATGCATGCACATGCACCAACTAGGATGTGAGGCAATACTTGCAGTTTTCATTATTTAAAAGTCACTTGATAAAATTTGTGGTAACATTTTTGTTAGTTATGTGGGACAAAAGAATCCAGGTTATCTTTTTGTCGTCAAATTATTGAAATTAAGGGTGTAAAACGTTTAAAATTCTGATCACACAAGAAAACAATGCAGCCAGCACATTAAATGGAATGAATGAAAAGGCAAGTGTTTGCTGAAAAGAACACAAGTACTATAATCATTCAGATAAACAGAACAAAACTTATGTAGGTCCCATGTTGAACCGTCAGTGGTTATGGTCTTATTTATAGTTGTTCACTGTTATGATAAACACAGGCACAAGTTGATATGTACACTTGAAAGACTCAACAATAGAAACAAGCATGGCTGACAAAACAACGCGTCTATTTTAAAATGACTTGGTAGATCAAAGACTGCAGGAATGATCCACTATGGCAGGGGTGGGGAACCCTGGTCCTCGAGGGCCGGTATCCTGCATGTCTTTGCTCAAACACTTCTGATTCAGTGGTTGATTCACCTGTTCTGCAGCTCATCAAGCTCTGCAGAAGCTTGTTAATCACCTGCTGATTGAAATCAGGTGTGATGATGCAGGGTTGAAACTAAAATATGCTGGATAGCGGCCCTCGATGGACCAGGGCCCCCCAACCTTGCACTATGAATTTGCTTCAATAATGAATTTGAATCAGTATGCCCATCCTCCTCTGACATCAAGAAAACCTTTGATCTGCCTACTGGATGGTTGTGGGTGAAACTACCAGTACATCAGCAGTTTCAGAAACATTCAATGGGCCCACCTGACACCTATAATCTTGCCACATTCAAAGTCATTTAAACCCCCTTTCTCCCTCATTGTGAGGTTCGTCTTCACCATCTCTACATGTCCAAACATACCGAGTTGTTTTCATTTGACTGGCTGATTACTCATTTGTTTTAAAGGTCTCATTCACTGAGAAACCGTGTAATACCCGTTATTTCTGAAATGCAATCGATCGCTCTGAGTTGCATGCATATCACCTGTTATAGCCACAGGAAGAAAATAGCTGATAAAATGATTGGGTCAGAAAAAGTCTGCCTTTTCTACGCCACAGATAAAGTGTGCTTTTGTGGCCATGCCCACTTTGCCTTGCGACCAAAGAAGGCTGTGTTGATTTTGCAACCAGGAGAGAGCAGAGCACGTCTCGTCTAGAAGAAACTAACTGTTATCAACTCCAAAACATGGCAGAACACTCTCTGGTTTGTTTGACTTGTGGAGATAACACATCATCGTTGTATTTTATACCAAAGAAAATATGTTTCACAGTATTTTGAGACCGTAGAAGAGTCATGTTGCTGTGCGCCAGTCAGAGGGAAGACAGAGGGGAGATATAATGAGACATGCAAACCTGCTGTTTTCTGTTTCCCCACTCCTTCAAAGGCCTGTAACAAGAGCGCAGAAGCACATTTTCCCCAGAAAACGACTCACAAGACAGTGATCTCCACAAATGGCCCAGTGATAGGAGTGCCCGCCCTGGGACTGTTGGGTCATTCCAAATACTTAAAAAATGGAACCCAATGGTTCAACTGTGGGGTTAAACCACCAAATAGCTCCAGAGCACAGCCGTGTCTGCAGCTCACCACTCCCCACGAGGATGGGTCAAATGCAGAGGACAAATTTTACCACACACCAGTGTGTGACAACTGATGGTACTTTAATCTTTAATCTTAAAATTCATAATAGAAACCACAGGATCATGAAAGTTATTAAAAATTACCCAAAAAGTTACAAGTGAATGAGACCTTAAATGAGCAACTGCTGTATACTTAAAAGTCACAAGTGAATGTACGTTACGCCCATTAAGGCTACAGCTAACTCTCATAACACAAATGCATGCAGAAGCATGTTTTTCAAATGCAAATAGAAGTTTGGATACACCACACAAATGTTCCTCCAGAGACTAATTTTGCCAGCTTTGTGCACAAGCCATCTTACTGTGTGCTTCTAGCCAACAACCCTCCCCATCATTCTGGCAGTACAGTGGGCCTCAGGTGTTGCTACATGTGTGCTTTCTCCTCTGTGATGTATTGGTCCTTTAAACAGGGATGGAAATTAAAGTGTGCACAACATCACAAATTTCTTCACATAGCATAAATCAGTACGACGCATTTACAACACTCTTTTGTGCAATTTTGAAGCTCGGGCAGTAGAATATATTGTCTGAAAATGGATTTACTGTTAAAGGTGTGGAACAACAATTATTTCTGATTACAATCGGTCACTCTGACTTTTCCAGGCAGGCTGATCATGAAAATAATCTTCTACACCCATCTCCTGTAGTACAGGTCAGTCAACATGGACTTTTTGGACTGGTGTGAGCATAACCACATTTGCTTGAACACCAGTGAGACAAAGGAAATGGCGATTGACTTCCAGAGAAACACTCCCCCTCACTCACCAGTGAACACCCAGACACTGAGGTGGTGAATACCTTTAAGTACCTGTGTGTTCACCTCAACAGTAAACTGAACTGGTCCAACAACACAAATGCTCTAAGGACCAAAGCTGCCTCCACCTCCTGAGGAGGCTGAGGTGCTTCTGAGTTAATTCCCATCTGCTAAAATCCTTCCATCACTCTGTTGTTGGCTCTGTTATCCACTCTGCTGTGGTCTGTTGGGGTGCAGGCAGCTCTGATCGAGACAGGAAGAGACTGAACAAGCTGGTTAAGAAAGTTAGCTCAGTCCTGGGCTGCCCACTGGATTCTGTTGGGATGTGTTAAAGGATGCTGGTGAAGCTTACCTCCATCTTGGAAAATCACTCCCACTGTCAACAGATCTTTTAGCAACAGATTGAGGCATCCTAGATGTAAAACAGGATGCTACTGTAGGTAGGTCATTCATTTTCACTGCAGTAAGAGGGTATAACTCCAGTTTAACCACTACTAACATTGCCCCTTTTTCACACTAACATCAGTGCTCCAGTATGTGTGCAATACCCGAAAGCACGTTTGCATGTCTGTGTCCTTCATGCAATTTTCTATGTACATATTTTTTTCATTATTCTAAATGCTGAAGGTTACAGGTTATTCACCTTTATTTTTCCTATTCTCTATGTGAGTGCTGCCTTAACGAGTGGATTTCCCTACTGTGGGATCAATAAAGTCTATTCTATTCTTTCTTCTGCATCATTTTCTGATAGAAAATAGACAATGAAATGCTAGGACTTGAAACGCCTGACAGATCTACATCCACAACGTCACCGGACATTCATGGACTCACCTGTCTAGACTCGAGACGAGGACAGCTGTTGTTGTTCTAGCATCCAGGAAACAACGGAACGTCTCGGCTAGTAGAAGCTAGCCATTAGCAACTCCACCAGACGGCAGAACTCCTCCTGTCTAGTGTTATTCGTGGAGATAAAACATCAACGTTGCAAAGCAAAGAACCAGTGCAAGAGTTGCATTAGTGTTATCCGAGGGGCAGCAGTAGCTCAACAGGTTGAGCGGGTTGTCCAGTAATCGGAAGGTTGCAGGTTCGATCCCGTCTCCGGACAGAGAATTCTGCTGTTGTGTCCTTGGGCAAGACACTTAACCCCCCTTGCCTGCTGGTGGTGGTCAGAGGGACCGGTGGCGCCTGTGCTCGGCAGCCTCGCCTCTGTCAGTGCGCCTCAGGGCAGCTGTGGCTACATCGTAGCTCATCACCATCAGTGTGTGAATGTGTGTGTGAATGGATGAATGATACACTGTAGTGTAAAGCACTTTGGAGTCCTTACTCTGAGAGGTGCTATACAAGTGCGGGTCATTTATCATTTATCCAATCCAAGGTGAGATGTCCAAATATCAGGAAATAAGACTCCAAATCCTTTAATCTCAACTCTGATGTGGCTCACTTCTAGTTCATGGAACTGGTGCACTGGAGCTTTGTTTCCCTAGAGTATGACTTACAAGGCATCTATTCCTACTAGACACCAATAAAAATGTATTGATTAAACTAAGCCCTTTTTAAAAGACACACCATGCAGTCAAATCAGCATAATATTGCCACCATGATACGTCTTGTGACCATGTCGTAGCGGCATGGCGATGTGAGAATTTTGCAGCATTCATGCCGGCATGCTTGGTAGTAATATTGCCACAACGCCGAACTTGTGAATGCATATTACGCCTTGGCGCAATAGAGGGTGGTGTAATGATCACGTGTGGATTTCCTGCTGAGCTCTGGCAGAAAACTATATTGAAAACTAAAGTAAACAGCTCCAGGAGCTTCTTTCTGTTAGAGCTGGAGCTCAGATCACCCAACCATTCATGGGGATTGTGGAGGACAGACACTTTTAAGAGCTGCTTGTGAAATTGCCTTTATGAGCGCGGCTTGATTGCAACAAAAAGCAAGTTATGTCCAAGTTAAACAGCGGTCTGCTGCAGCACAGAGACCACACCCATACCCCCTTCATTCCACCATTGCATAATGTTTTGTAAAAAGGTCATTTTTGGTCACATTACCGCCACAGTCTGACCACTTATAAACAACCAAAGGCTCCCAGATGCTGGCTCAGCATTGCAGCAAATTGGTGACATTGTTTTCTAAAAGAGGTCTGAGTGACCCACACCTTTAAGCAGTGATGCAACTTTTGTCAGTACAGAAAAACAGTGAAATATTCTAGTCCTGCAAAAAGTACTTGAGCGGTGCCTATGCTCCTCACATGTGATTCTCCATCCAAGCAGTAATCTCTCCCACAACCCCCTGGTGCACTCCAAGAGCCAGTCATAACTCACCAAGGAGATGGGTGTCTAACACAAGCAAGTTGAATGTACGATTTTTGATAATGTGTTACAGTAGAGAGAGGGAAGTCTGGGCCTCTCAAATTAGGCTACTGCCCCCGTGACCCGACTCCAGATAAACGAATGAAAATGGATGGATGTTACAGTAGTGTTTATAGCAATGTAATTAGGCAGAAAAAACATTCTATTGCACTAGAGCTTGTGGTAACGGATTGTTGTGCACGTTTTGCTGGAAAGTATTATTTAAATTTGTAATGAGAAGGCTAACTGTAATGAGAAAGCTGAAGATAGGCCAGAGGAAGAAAATTAAAGATCACTTCCCCATTTCTTTTATCAAATGCAACATCCTCCACCTCCCTAATGCAATTATTTCACCAAGTTCCACAAACACAGCTGCTACCAAGGCTAAAAATAAAGTCACGTTTGCCATGTGGGCAGGATTTCAGATGATACTTTAAAACTTCAATTGGTCTTTTTTTAACCTAGGCCTAGTTTTCAGTCAGTCAGTATTAAGAGTTTATCCCTGAAGCCTGTACTTTGACCCCGCTGTCTACAACCATATCATAGGTTGCACATGACAGCAACAAAACCTGGATATTTACAACTAAAGTGCACAAGACTTGGTTAAACTCTTGTCTATTCTGTCACTTGATCACACAAATTAAATAATGTAGTCCGGTTGGCTTCACTGATCGAGTTTGTGGCACATGGGGCAGCAGTAGCTCAGGTGGTAGAGCGGGTTGCCTCATGATCGGAGGGTCATGGGTTTGATTCCAGCTCCCGCCAGGGGTATCCTTGGGCAAGACACTTCACCCAACTTGCCTGTGTTAGTGGTGGTCAGAGGGGCCGACGGCGCCAAATGGCAGCCTCGCCTCTGTCAGACCTCCCCAGGGCGGCTGTGGCTGCAAGTAGCTTACCATCACTAGCAGTGTGTGAATGTGAGAGTGTGTGAAAGTGTCTTTGGGTGTCTAGAAAAGCGCTATATAAGTTCAATACATTATTATTATTATCTTTCCGATTTCATAGCTTTGAATTTTGGTTTGATGTTAGAATCTATAGTCAAACAACAGTGGGCGGACATTATTCTGGGGCAGACTTAAACAACAAAATCCAAAAACAAATCTAATGAATTACATGACTGAAGTGACTAAAGTCCATCTTTGGCAAATCTGCTAATTATTTCCTCATATTATAATCTCATCTGTATTCACATTTAATCATCTGAGGAATGAAAAGTTGATTTAAATCTATTGATTCAACATTTTTCAGCTTCATCGGTGATGACTGGTATTCCACCATTTATTTTGTATGATACACAACTCTGCATTTGCTTCATTTACACACAGGCCATATGATGGACGGATGGATGGACGGACAGACGGATGGTCTGCGGAAAGCATGAACTAATCAGGACTTCTCCTTAAAGAATGAAGCCACCTACACCCTCTCACAGATAGGGATGGGTACCTTTGACATTTGAATCGATCCGGTACTAATTCCCGGTACCTATGAATCGATACCGGTACTTAACGGTACCAATTAACGGTACCAATTTTCGATACTTTGAGTGTTTATTATTTTCATTCTCTTTTATAATTAAATATATATTTTTCTCAATATATAACAATATTTGATATATATCACGATAAATAACATTCAACTGTTTGTATTAACATCCTACTTGTAGTTTTATAAGCTGATAATTAAACTGAAGCAAACATCTTTACTGTGAACTAAATTTACTGTGTATCTTCATTCCTTTTGCCGTCTTTTTTCATTTGATTTTTCCTACTGGGAAGTTAGAATTTCCGAGGAGAAAGCGAACGCACCATTAACTGATAACGGTGGCAATGGAAGCTAATATATCAAGCTAACGTTATCTTAAACAGTTTATTTAACTGCTGGAGCAGATTAAAACGATGATGCCTCACACTTAGATCGTTGTCACTGGTTTCATCTTCACCCAATCACCCGTCGCATTTAGTGAAGTGAAGCCAAACTTTAGAGCGCGTTCATGTTCTTCTAGTAGGGAATTCGGAGTTCCGAGGAGAAAGTGAACGCACCATTAGCGAAACGGAAGCTAACATATCATCAAGCTAATTATATTTACCTACCAGAGCAGATTAAGATGAGGATGTCTCACTTAGATCGTTGTCGCTGGTTTCATCACACTTAGTGAAGTGGACCCAAGCTTTAGCCTGCGTTCTTTTTACCATGCTGCTCTGTTTACAACTCGCTCGCAGCGACCGACGACAAAACGCTCTTGCGCATGCGCAGCTGTCTAGGTAAGTTCTCGCTATGAAGGATGGGTACCGAAACGAGGCACCGTTTGAAATGACGTGAATCTGTGCTCGGTCGGTACTATGGAATTCGGTCGGTGCCTTAAAAAGTACCGAATTCTGTACCCATCCCTACTCACAGATGATCACAGTTCTTAATGTACCTGATCAATATAACCCTACAAATATCAGACCGATATGGTGATCTCATTGATGTACTTACATCACGTAGTTTATGGATGTGTGTGTGCATGCTTCACCAGGGTCAGACCCAGGAGCCTTAGGGGTCAGTGTGAGTGTAAACGCATCGGACATGATGTCTAGTGTTCTTCAGACACAGAAGGGAAACACCAGGCATAGAAACGGGGGCCCTGTAGCAACATGCAAGGCTTTAGGTTTACCACTATCTCTGACCCCGGGTGCAACATCCATCCTGTTTACATTTAAAATGCTTTGATTTGGAGAAAGAGTCAGGGCAAAGAGGGAAGCTCCCTTTCTTTAACAACCATTAATCAGATAATATGAACAGAAAGGAAGCAAGAGAGTTGTGACCACATTTACAAATTAATAAATAAAAAACATCATAATAAAAAATTAAATCAGGAACAAAACAGACCAAGATCTGGCAGCAGTCAGACACACGCTGTATTTTCAATATTAAGAGAATTTGCTGTGCTATATAGCTGCAAACAATCAGCAGGCCAATGCAAATGAATGGCCTTTTCCTATTAGCAAGTAACCTTGGATACTTTGAGAAAGTAAACAGCAGGTGAATCCACTTTCTGAGATTGTTCCCCTTTGATGGTTTTTCCTAACAAGATGGGGAAAACAGTATGAATGATTCATCTTCTGCTCAAAATATGGCAGCTGACTCAGATTGTCAGTTTTGCTTTCCACTCCTCTCATTTAATCATGCTTACTGAAAACGCTTCATTTAGAGCAAAACAACATTGGTTTGGAGCAAGAGAACGTTTGTTTTAGTGGATTATTGACATATCTCCTTACACAAAACGGTTTATTGATTTGGGATGGTGTGTCTTATCTGATTGGCATGCAAAGAATTTGGGGGGATTGCTGCCAGACCTCAGACAGAAAAATTGATTTTCACAACCATAAGCAGTCAACACATTTTGCTTAATCAACACAAGTAACAGCCTCGGATTCAAATGATAAAAAATATACATGACCCACAGATAAGGGGTTAAAAGTTAACCACCGATGTTAAGGTGGAGACAAGTTTCTGAATTTATCATTTCTCAACAACAAAAATTGCCATTCAGCCTTTTAGCCAATGTGTCCATATAAGGATCTCTACGTCACGGCTGGCGCAGCTGATGGCTAGGATGACAGCGGGCTAATGATCCGTGAGCAGGATTTAACGCCAAATGGAACCGAGCTTAACCCGTTCGGAAACCGCACAAAATAAGTTCAGCAGTGTCGTTCAATTCTGCCAAATCACTCAGCACTTTTAACCACAGCGGAAGCTGCACGACATCGTCAGAGCGTGTCCCATTGTAAAAATATTCCCCATATTCTTTTGGCTGCGCAAGGGGAATCCCTTGCAGTAATTCCATCGTTACGGGAAGTAGCTAAAGGTCGTTAGAGTGGCTATCACGCGATGTTTAGCATCGTTAAATATGAAAACTATGGCGTAAACAACAGTTGTAGAGATGTTAAGGGCTATCAGTGACTGAAATACCACTAAACTAAACGGAATAAGGGGATCGATAAGGCTGCCACATTCACAGAGTTGGTTGGTGCAGCAGCGTAACAAGCTGGCTAGCTTGTGTTTTAGCTCGCCCACAAACCCGTTTACGATGAACGTAACGAACTCTCCGAGCTAGCTTCCGTCGTTAGCTCCAGTCGGTGTCACCTAGAGCAAATAGAAAATAACAGCTCACCGTGAATGGGATGTCATTCACACTTCCGACCGAGTAGCAGCAATCTCCGGGGTTCACAGCTCCCGTCAGCACCTGGTGCAAATGCATTTTCCTTCTTTTTTAGCAGCAGATGGGTCCTCTTTAATTATTTAAAAGTCCACCCTTTCGGTTTCTCCTTCTAGCAGCGACTGGGAATTCCATCAGTAATATTAACGTCGTCCTTGGTCTGGCAGTGTCGTCTATTTCTGAAAATGGCAGGGTCGGGGAGAGGGTGTGCTCCGCCCGCTTACGTGTAATTTCATCGGGTCCTGACATCTATTTAACCACAGAAAAACGAGCGTCGCTCGCCCTTCTCTGTCAACACCATCCTCACAAATAATCGTGAGAGCCGAGGCAGTAGGATATCTGCAGCGATCCTGACATGCGCGTTCACGACGTTGTCGAAGCACGACTGAATGATCATAGATCTATGCAAACTAGAATAGAAAAACATCAACTTGTGGTTTAAAAAAGTTTAAATGCACATATAATTTAGTACCAAACGCATTACTTTTGCATTGTTGTATGTTTGCGATATTATAAATCAAAATAGTTTCATTGTATGATCTAACCTCGTTCTTATAGGTTATAAAACCGTTCTATAATTACATTTCTATGTTTGGGTGGACGAACTTTAGGAATTCAGGTCATTGATCAAAAATATGGGTTGTGAGGGAGAATTGGGTTTAAGAAATAATTTTGTTTATGAACAAAGATACGTTTTCAGATGAAACAATACTAAAGTGGAATAAATAATATATAAATGTGTGTGTGTGTGTGTTCTTATTTTACCAAGAAAATCACTTAAACTTTTGGAGTTTGTTCATATTTTAGCATTTATGTTTTAGTATTGGTAACATATCTCTTACTATATGATATGTGATTGGAAACCTGCAAGCTTATAACTTTTTCAAAGATTTGCATATAAGCATTGTTTACACAAACACATGCTCTCTGATTGCATAGCCTATTTATGTGAAAGAACAATGAAATAATGCATTTATAAATATTTTAAACATATAAATGTGCATTATTAATCCTAATTAAGCATTCTAAGCTGTATTTTTCTAATCAGCCATCCAAAGGTGACTGTATTCCACACTAAAAATTCACACGTTTGTTTTAAGCAGAGGCTAGTCACATGCTAAAACGTGTGATTACTCATTAACACATGGAGGGAAGTTTTGTGAAGTCACAACACCTTCACAGGATGTTAAATTGATAGACTCAAGCACAGTTCTATTAAATCTACAATAAAATGGAAAAAATAGTCCCCAAACACGCACTAGTACTTGTTGTCTTCTATTTATCCAGATAAAGGTGTTGGGGCTAGCAGCCCAAGCTGGGAAGCCCAGACAATTGGCCTTCCAAGCCACATTCCCCAGCTTTTCCAGTGGGAACCCAAGGTGCTCTCAGGCCAGCTTAACCATTCAATCTCTCCAGCACATTCTGGGTTTCCCCCTCCTGCTGCCTGACAAACCAAAAACACAATCACCGGTATGGCTTCCTGACCTGATCCCTCTCAAGGTAGAAGATGTTCTGGTGCACGTTCCCTTCTTTCTTGTTTACAAGACCTTGAGATACTCCTCTGTTTGAGGTAGGACCTCTTCCCTGACCCGGAGTTTGCAATCCACCAATTTCCCACTCAAGAGTGCTAACTTCAGATTTGGAGATGCTTGTCCTCATCCCAATAACTATACAAGCTGTAAACTTCCCCAAAAACAGCCAAAGGTCATGGTTCATTAAGCTACGTGGACCACATCATCCACAAAAGGCAGAAACAATATCTTCCCGTAAATTCAACACCCTCCACACCATGACACCCCAAGAAATTCTGTACATAAAAGTAGAAAAGAAAAAATAGAAAAGGCAGTCAAGCCCTCCCTGGGAATTTGTCTGACTTAGTGATGGCTATGCTGATCAGAACCACAATCAGGGTCCTTATTAAAAGGCCACTTGCCCCACTTGATCATGCCCCACAGAGAAACATAATTGTCAGCTTGCACCATTCATCGTTGTTTGAGCCAAAGTGGCCTACACTGGGGACGATGAAGGAGGACACCATTGTTAAAAACAAATCATAAAAAAGCCAGACCTGAATTTACCAAACTACATGTTGACAAGTCACAAAGTTTCTGGGCGAATGTCCTATGGACTAGATGAGACATCAATCGAACTTTTTGCAAAGGCGCATCATCATGTTCACAGAAGGAAAAATGAAGCATATCAAGAAAATCGCACTGTCCCTACTGTGAAACATGGAGGAGGCTGTGTTATGATCTGGTAGCCTGGCCTGCAAGACTCCTCCTCTGTTTAATTCTGCACAGAGAAAGGGTCTGGGAACTCTCCTATTCAAATAACCCCACCCCCTGAGAATTCTAACCGAGCCAATCAGCGCTGAGTAGCGTTCGTCACACACCACAATTCCGAGTTTGTCATAAACATGGTGACTGAAGTGGAGTTCGCTGTGGCTCTTCTGTTCTAAATGACTTGGACACGTCTTTAAAACCACAACAAGTAGAAATGCTAAAAGCCTTTCTGCTAAAGGAAGATGTGTACGCCGTCGCCAAACGCCATTTTTCACTATAGCTAAAAAACTACAGTGTTGAGGATGTCATGCACAGCGACGCTCAGTTTCTCATAAACAACGAAGACAGCGGCGGAGTTCTCTGCGGCTCTTTCCTCTGTTTTAAATTACTTGAATGTCTTTGAAACCACAACAAGTAGAAGCGCTAAAAGCATTTCTTCTAAAAATAAAAGATGTTTGCGCCGTCGCCAGATGCCTTTTTGACTACAGCAAAAAAATTACAGCGTTGCGTGGTACAGTCTGCATTTCCGTCTTTTTTTCTGATTGGTTATTTTTGAGCTGGCTAGTCCCGCCCCTCATGTGCCTCTCTGCCTGTGAGTTACCAGACTCTTTCTCTGTGCAGAATTAAACAGAGGAAGAGTCTGGCAAGGAAGGCTAATGTTCTGTGCAGGGTACAACGAAATCTCAAGACTATCAAGGGATTCTAGAGAGAAATGTGCTGGCCAGTGTCAGAAAGCTTGGTCTCAGTCACGTGTCATGGGTCTTGCAACAGGACAATGATCCAAAACACACAGCTAAAAACACCCAAGAATGGCTAAGAGAAAAACATTGAACTATTCTAAAGTGGCCTTCAGTGAGCTCTGACCTCAATCCTATTGAGCATCATTGGAAGGAGGTGAAACATGCCGTCTGGAAAAGGCGCACTTCAAACCTGAGACCACTGGAGCAGTTTGCTCATGAGAAAAGGGCCAAAATACCTGCTGATAGGTGCAGAAGTCTCATTGGCAGTTGCAGGAATCGTCTGATTGCAGTGATTGTCTCAAAAGGTTGTGCAAAAAACGATTAAGTTAGGGTATATCGTTTTAGTCCAGACCTGTTCCATGAGTAAATTTTTTTTAATAATTCCATTGACGCATGGTTGAAAAGCAACGTCTGACTTTGATTTGATTACATTTCATAGCATTTTTATTTATTACTACTTTAGTCAGATTCTAGTTATTTCTGTGACCATTGTGGGTTTTTCTTTCATTGACTGAAGGGTACCAACAATTTTGTCCACGTCTTTATAAAAAAGTGTTTCTTCATTGTTTATGAGGTCCTGCTATTCCTAAACAAGTGAAATGAAAAATAAACCCCATGTTTGGAGTTTGGGAGGTTAAGGAGAGAAGATAATACAAAACTGGATCTTTAAGTCTTTTTATGGGATTTTTAGTTTCTATACACCACCATGGCCATGGTGGAGGATACTGCTCACGTATTCTAGAGAGCAGAGGGTATATGAGGCAGACTCAAATAAACTTCATGATGACAGTCTCTTATCCCCTTATCTGTTCCTGCCCATCTCACTGATGTGATTAAGAGAAGCACACAGCAGCAACACAACACTGTATATCCTCTCACTGCTGTATCCTCATGTGCAGACCCATTGTAATACTCACTGCTTGATTGCTTTTAGATAAATGATGAGAAGGTGCTATAGACGTGATATGCAACCAACACTCACAGCAGTAGCCTGGTTATTGAAACCACAGTGACATCATCAGGTGCCTTTCAGCTAAACTGGCTTGCAGCACTACAGAGCAGAATACATGAAGCAGAAACAGCATCAATATCAATAGCTGGACAAGATCAGTTGTATTTTGTCTCATAATGCAAAACTGCTCTTGCACTGAAGGAGGAGATGGATCGGTTGTTCTCCTGTGTCATCACTGTGTAATCATACTTGTGTTTGCATTTGTTGAACAGCTATTATTGCTTTGGACAGTCAGGATGTTGCAGCTGGACTGTGAAAGCAGAAATCAGCAGCAGAACCCATCACTGAGACTACGTAAGCTAGAGAGCCATCAAGCAAATTGAAATTCACTGAAATTCAGCCAGAGATGAACCTCATTCATCTTCTTAGTCTGAATAATTTTAAAGGGCAGACTGCTGCGAGGGAGTGTGACGAAGACTGTGATTGCATCCCTTGAGGCTAAAATCTCAAAACAGTTCTCTTTGACTGCAAAGGTAATCTTTCTAAAAGTATCGAATTTATTTAGACAGTTAGAAAAACTATTTTCATTAAATCAAGTGAAACCAGAGAGTTTAACACATGACCACAGATAGTTTATTTGTGTCATGTCTGCACAATTCTTGATATAATGAAAGATTTCCACTTTAAAGGCGAGGAAAATCCATCTCCTGAGTGGTAGACATGACCCCCAGTTGGCCAGGAATTATGCAATTACAGCTAAAAGAAGGGATTCATCTGCTGATGTTTTCGTGAAGAAACATGCACGAGCAAAAGTGGATCATTTAGAATCTCGAGCAGCACAGAAGCAGAGAGACTGGGCAGGACGCAGTGAGGGATAGCTAGTGTTTTGCTCAATATTGCCAAAGGGTTGGAGGAAGGTTGATGCGGGTTGATAGTGTTTGTGGTCCTTCCAGTGCCACTTGGAGACAGAGCTTTGATCTACAGAGAACAGAATTAAATGCATTATAGATTTTCTCATTTCATGGATGGCTGCTCGCTGGAGGGAGTTCCAGTCTGACCCTGAGGTGAAAAACATTCTGCTCCCAGCAACATAAAATGTAATGGACCTTCTACACTCTCCCAAATGGATGTAGCAATACTTCTGCTGAAACATAATGTTTAATAACTTTATTTGTAACCTGAAGTCAAAGAGAAGAGTAAAAGTCTTTAAAAAATGCCACAAACTCTGTTGTCCATAGTTCAGTGATGAGTTTGAACATTTAGCTACTGTCAGGAAAGATTGCTTTTGTTTTCTTACAAAAAAAAACAGACTTTCATTTCAATATTTTTTTCAGTGACACTTACATTTGGATTAATTGTTGCAGTTTATTGGGACAAACTGATTTCTTATCTTTCTTCACACAAACGATCAGCTGCTCATAGTAGACAGTCGTCATTATCTAGTTGTCTTCATCTCACACCAAATATTTTGAACAGGTGACTTCTGGATCTTTTCACACACGAACCCAGAAGGCTGCAACCCATAAAGAATGATGCCAGTTTCAATAATGCTGCAGGTTTCATTCATGATGCTCCAAAAATGGAGTATGATCAATTCTGTACCAGCGCTTCCATTTACATATTAACATATTTGCAAACCACCCTTGTAGCGATGCACTCCTATACCATCATACATGCTGCAGCTTTGTAGACGTTGAACTGAAAAACAGCTTGAACAGTCTGCTCTTGAACATAGTACTTCAGTGAATGTGTGTGTGTGTGTGTGTGTGTGTGTGTGTGTATTTTTCTAAAGCAAGTTGGCCTATCTGACCACAGAACATTTGTTCAGTTTTTGTTTTCTTTTTGTCAATCTGTGATGAACTTGTGTTCAGAAATATTGGCAGGGCAAAGAGCAAAGTTGATATATGAGTTTGTTGAATCAGTGTTTAGGTTCCGTTTTCCGATGCAGATTTGGACTAGAGGAAATGTGACATTATCTTTAAATTTGAGTCTTCGTTCATATGCAAAGGCAGAATGAATATGTCACAGCATCTGATTTCTGCCTCAGGCCTTTGTAGATGGATATTTACCAGTTTTTTCGGATTTACAGTAAACCATGTGCATGAAGAAAAATATAACATTTGATATCTGCAACAAATTTTAAATGATTTTGACACAAAATCAAGTCTGAGACACCACCCCAGACTTGGGGTGAATGCGAAATCCCAGCTTCAGCCCCTTTTGGTTCATTTGCTAATCAATCCGACAGAACAAAAGTGCTGATATTGGATAATCCTCACTGTTATTCTTGACTTTTTAAAAGTTTGTTTGCTGGCATCCACTTCTACATTAGTTTTCAAGTTCTAAAATTTGAAAACTTTAATGAAAATTGAATGAAATTATGTGATTTGCAGATTTTATTTAACTTTTTGTAATACAAAAAAGGTGGGCGGGTATCCATAATTTCATTTTTTAATGCCTGACAGTGTCACATTGAGGGTGTGGAGATGATGGACCATGTGTGGTGGAGCAGATCAGGCTTCAGGTAAAGTAAAACGGTTTTAATGGTGGAACGAGAACGAACAGTACCAGACAACGATGACAAAAAACTACAATGATCTGACAAAGACTGATACCAGGAGGGAGGTATAAATACACAGGGAAAATGAGGAACACATGGGCAGGTAAACAAGGGGCAGGTGTAAACAATAAGGACTTAATCAAGGGCAGGAGAGAGACACAGTCAGGGAGGCAGGGGCAGACCGTGACAGACAGCACATGTGACCCACAGCGCAAACCACGCATGCTTGTGTACTTTATCCAATTGCTACTCAAAAACATTTCCAGGATAAGTGAGAATATATATAAAATCTCCTGATAACGGGCTGTGCGGCTTACACACCCAAAATCTATAAATTCAAAATCCAATCCTGCACACTTTGGAAAAATAATAATGTTGCCTTGATTAAGCGCACACCAAGTCTTGGATCTTCTTGTTTGTAAGAATGATCAACTCCATAGTTTTAAAAAGACAAATCATGCATCATCACTGTGCACAAAATCTAAGACGGCAAACTGCTAAAAATGAAATTAAATTTAAGTCCAACATTTTTAAAACATGCAAGTAAGGGTCAAGTTTAATTGAGAAGACCCAATCAGCACAATCTCCTCACCCACCCAGGCACGGTTAGGGAGACTATTAATATGTGCCCACCGTCTCCAAGGCAACTGACTGTGTGCTCCCACAGGGACCTGCTGCCTCCTGAGCCACGACTGTGGAGGGTTGGCAGTCTGGTCGGGTTCTCACAAAAGCTGTGTCTGTGTCACAGAATTTTATAATTTATGCTATAAATTAGAGAGGATGTTCTTTGTATTTCATGACATTAAAATGCTCTCACACAAACTGGAGGAACAAAATAGGTCATGATGACTTCAGATGGGTCTAAACTCCTCATGAGGCATAAGTTCTTACAGATCACTGGTCAAACTCTGTTTTAAAGGGACAATGTGTAGCTTTTATCATTAATCTCCAGAAACATCCATCAAAATGTTGTTGAAAATGAATTAAATGATGACCAGTTGTTCAAAAATATTGGCAGCTTCTTAACATATAACGATAAAAAAACTGGTCTAAAATACATGGGAGTGGGTCTAAGTCTCAGAGTGACACCTTATGTCACTTCTACGGTAGCTCTTGAGAACAAAATGCATTTACTGATTTGTAACAAACAGCTACAAAACTTTCACCATTCATAAATGTCGTGATGAAAGGGAGCCTGATGTGCTTGTCATTTAACTGAATTTTGCACCCCCCAGGGCTTTATCACCCTAATTGGGTATCCTTTGGTAACGTCTTACTCCAACACAAAAAGACAGCTTGCTTGCAATAATTTAGGTATGTACTGCCCCATGCCCAGAAAAAATACACACTGTCACTTTAATGGACATAATTCTGTTATTTCATAGTGCATGCATTTAAGGTATATCTAATGAAATTCAAATAACAAACATTAATTACATTAAAATGCTCTAAATATGTTAAGTTCCCCTTTTCAATGAAATAAAAAAAATTCTGTCAAATATGTCTTGAAAAATTTCTTACAATTAAAAATAAATTACAAAAACACTTATCTGATCAGAAGCGTGATGAAACAAGCTGCTGAACTTGTTTGCTGAATTTCTCAGTGGCCTAGTGGTAGAGTGTCCACCCTGAGACTGGGAGATCAGGGTTCGATTCCTGGTCGGGTCATACCAAAGACCCAATGCCTCCCTGCTTGACACTCAGCATTAAGGGGTTGGATTGGGGGGTTAAACCACCAAATAGTTCCCGAGCGCGGCTGTGTCTGCAGCTCACCGCTCCCCCAGGGGATGGGTCAAATGCGGAGAACAAATTTCGCACACACACCTGTGTGTGTGACAACTAATGGGACTTTAACTTTAACTTTAACAGAATATCTCATCTATATAAATGGGCCTGATTTTCATTCTTCCGCTCATCAAAGATCTCAAAAGCTCCAAGACAAGTGACGGATTTTAAAACAGCCACTCCAGTTTTCCTCTTGTTATGCTATTCATTAACAGATGTGCTGTAATTGCCCCGGATCTCCGATCTGATCCTGCACAAAGTCTCTATTCGGGTTTTCAAATGCCTCTTGACCATTTCACTGAAATGAGGGAGAATGGGACTAAAGTCAATAACTCACATGATGAAATGAAAAGAAGATGTAAATAATTTAAACAGGCACTAACAAAGATATAAAGGTACAATGAGACAACAGTTAACATTTAAACTCCAGGTGTTTCTGTAATAATGTTTCATAACATAATAGAACTGATGTTTGTATGATTATAACAAAGATCTGTTTACAATAAATTACCACAACAAGAAGAGAAGAGTTCCACTTGAATAATTTCAGTTTGTTTTTCCTTTTTAACAACTTCCATTCGCACCGTTAGTGAGTGAGATTTTTCACAGTTTGGTCGCAATCTGATGTTGGCGAAGTCTGATGTTGGTGAAGTCAGGAACAGAAGAAGCCTTTATGGCCATTTGTGAGTCTTGTTACAGTAACTTTTGTGTAAAAAACAAAAACCTAACAGCTTAACTCCAAATATGTGACATCACATGAGACTTTAACATAATAGGCCAGGACGTGAACACAAATCCTGGCATTAAAGTGACGGTGCGTTTTTTCCTTGGCCATAAGGAGCAGTGCATACCTAAATCAATGCAAGCAAGCTGGTTTTATTTTAGGATTAGAGTAAAGCCTAATTTATACTTCTCTGTCAGCTCCGCAATGGAGAAACACACGCATTGACAGAGACGTTTTGCTCTCAGACTTCTCCGTCAGCTGGAGATTGTTGCAAAACAATTCCCCGCCAGGACAACAGAGCGCTATTCTGAGGTATCCTGCCACCATTACAGTCATGTATCCAGTCCACAATACTGTATTTACTATTGTGTTTACATTGTTTTAATGTATTTCAGAGACTTTTTAACATGGACAAATTTGTCCCTCATTCCCCTTCACCTCTTCATGCGATTGGAACCTCTAAACTCAAGTTTTTCATCTTTTCTGTCCACAAATAAAACACTTGCTGCATATCTTTGTACTCCTTTAGTCACAGGTCAACAAACATTCATATTTTCAGACTTTTTCCACGATGCATTCTTCAATCTGTTCTGTGTCTGTCGCTAAATATCTCATTATTTTTCGAAGCGGCAAAAACAGTGCTGTTGACGAATGAAAACAGGAAGCAACGTCCTGAACAATCACAAGCTTGTGGTCTCCGTCTCTTTCAACAGATAGTTAAAATTTGGGGCACGGCTCCTTCTTCCTCCCTAAGTCCGTCAAGGGCTATTGCGTCAACGCATAATGGCGTTGTGTGTGTCCATCCCGATGCAGACGGAAAGGGCCACAAAAAATGGATGGCCATTAGGGTCAAAATCCCTGAGAACACAATTTTCAAATGAGTACCTCATCTGATTGTTAAACCTCCAGCAAAATGACGAGCACATCAGACTCCCTTTCATCATTGGTAATGAGTGAAGAGTTAAAAGTGTAAAACAACAACGTTTATAAAATGACAAAATGTTTGTAACCACTTGTTACAAATCAGTAAATGTGTTTAGTCCTTACGGGCTCCCATAGAAGGAAACATGCCATCTAATATGGCATCCCCCAGAGATTTAGGGTGTTTCTCAATGCCAAGGTGCCTTGCTTGTGAGGACACTGTCCTTCCTTGGTCAAAGAAAATGGTTAAATGGAACAGACTTATATCACGTGACCGCTTCCATGGCAGTCACGTAACGTCACGTGACACGGGAGATGACATTATATTTTATACTGTATGTATTAGTTCCAATAAAAATATATAACGAGCCTTTTACTTTTTCAATTTTGTACATATTTGTTAAATTAAATATATAAGCGAGTTACTATCTGCTAGCCACAGAAACTGCAACTACTAAGTGTAACGTCCAAAAGAGTCAATTTTCTCCTATATATTGATAAAAGTAACGTCCAGAAATGGTCAGTTTTCACCTACATATTGACCTACATGCCACTGGTCATCTACAGACATGAATCTGTCTCTGTGCGTCTCTTAATCTTCCAAGCTACCGGAAAAGATTCAACACTGAGATACACTCAGATTGTCAACATCATGTTCCCTTCTCAAGGTTCTTCTCTGTCAAGCCTGTCTGCTTATCTAGGCTGTCCTGCACAGAATAAAGGACTGAACCATTATAATAGTAAATAATCATATGGTTGAATGAACAATAATGGTTGATGAATATAAATTAATGTTTTGATTAATATGTGCTTAAATTAATAAGGTTGATTAATCTGTGCTTGAATTACTGAAGTTGAAATGAATATTATTATTACATTGAAAGATTTATATATGATGATCAGTAATGTTTGGTTTAACAAGTGAATCATTATCTGCACTCAGACACAATGTTCATTAGAGATAAATTAAAGTAACGTCACTGCACATAGATATCTTATCCACAAATCAGAGCATCCTATGTCTGAAAGAAGGAGTGACGTTCTGAGGTTTGTTTGTAACACCCCTTAACATGGCACGTCTCGATTGGCCAAGTAAATCATATGAGAATATTAAAACAGAGTCGCTTGCAGAGTGATTCATTATTCCAGCATTCTGTGAGATTCAGCATCCTGTTAGTTGAGCTAACTCTTACTGACCATCGGAGGAAAACTCTCTAGCCACCGCATCTCTTGACAAGCTTTAGACAAGCTATAAGCTGCATACAGCTGACACAGCAAAAGGTTCCTTCTGCTATTCAGAAACAGCTGTTCTAGATGCAAACAATTTAATCTACCTGTTGCGATCCGGGAGACGACTCTGGACTGACCTGGCCGTACTGCAATCTTTTCTACGAACTTCGGTACCTTGGGGTCACCCGACCCCCTGACATCTCGGATCCGAAAGGGAGTCTCCTCAGGGGTAAGTAGAACACAACATGATTGTGTCTGATGCTGTTTTGATGAGAACCAACTTCATAGTTTAATGCAAACCAAATTCTTTTCTACAACCAGAACTCAGTTCTTCTAGATACAAGGTTCTGATCAACACACACCATTCAATCACCATACATCACATCCCATCCACTTAGATTCATCCATCACAGTAGTCTTGGATAACTTGTCATGTTTTTATTTGTTTGGAAAATAAATTTCTTATCTTTTATAAACCTGACTCTGTCTGAAATGATACGAAGTGTGTTTGATCCCTGAAAAAGCAAAAAAGAATATTCTAGAATCTTCCTAGAATCTTCTGATTAAACATCCAAAGACCAAGAAGGTTGATATTCTATATTTATATAGAATATCACAGCTTATTGGTCATAAGTGAAGGTAATATATTAAGCTTAAAAGCAACAATATTTACCCCCTACATAAACATAATAACCTTTCATCTATAAAATAAATCCACTTTCTATGTGAACTTTTAAATCCAGAGGGTTCTGTTCAACGCGTGTTGACATTCCATGAAGACAAAACATTCAAACAAACATTCTCATCCAAGGTTCTTGCACTCACTGTGTGAACGCCAGACACCACCATTCTTCACTCTGAATAAGTGGACTCCCCAATGTTATAGTTATAAGTTAAAGGGACTTTACGGAGTTTTGAATTTTTATGCTCGCAATTGCCCCCTCAGGCCAAAAACGTAACGACAGCTTCAATAGTAGGCTCGTGCACGAGGTGTGCGTGCTGTACGTGCACACTCCTTAAGGAAAATAACAGCTGAGACAGTCCCGTGTGTGTGTGTGTGTGTGTGTGTGCGCGTGGCCCGGAGGACAGAGGACAGGAGAACACACAGCTAATTAATTGAATAATTTGGTTCTGTACCTTTCTCTTCAGCACAGATTTTCTGCACAAGAGTCCGACGACTTACTAGGTGAGCTAAAGCGTCAATGACATTTTTTGTAGCTGTAACTTTTATATCCTTGTTGACAGCTGAAACAATGTTCAAAGAATGGTTCGGAGCGAAAACGTCTATTTTGTTGCTAATTTGCAGGAAATATCTAGAAGAAAGTAGCTAAGGGTCCCCAGAAATGTAGCTAGGTTCATCACTAGGCGTTAGGAACAGCGACAAAGTCGCTGAGTTGGCACTACCTCACTCTCTGCTGCTAAAGCTACGGATAGCAAATGCTACGGGCTATGCCTGAGCGTGAATGCGCACGAAGCAGCCTGCTCGACCCGAGCAGCTCTCTTTTTTTGTGATTTTACAGAAAAACATGCAATCACAGTAAAAATGCCAGGACTCATTCTACAGGACCAAGGCATTGCAGGAGAATGTATGAAGAAGACATTTATTATTTCTATACATGTTTTGGCTGTCAAACTTCCATAATGCCCCTTTAAATAATCACATGTAATGAATGAACAAGATGTTTAAATGAAATGTTTGAATAATCTGTGCTCAAATCAATGAATTTGAATTGAATATTGTTCTTACAGCACCTCCAAATCTGAGACCATGGTTCTCGACCGGAAAAGGGTAGCTTGCCAATTCCGGGTCGGGAGAGAGGTCCTACCTCAAGTGGAGGAGTTTAAGTATCTCGGGGTCTTGTTCACGAGTGAGGGTAGGAGGGATCGGGAGATCGACAGGCGGATTGGTTCTGCGTCTGCAGTGATGCGGACGCTGAGCTGATCTGTCGTGGTGAAGAGGGTGCTGAGCCAGAAAGCCAGGCTCTCGATGTACCGGTCGATCTATGTCCCAATCCTCACCTATGGTCATGAGCTTTGGGTAATGACCGAAAGAATGAGATCGCGGATACAAGCGGCCAAAATGAGTTTTCTCCGTAGGGTGGCCGGGCTCAGCCTTAGAGATAGGGTGAGGAGCTCGGACATTTGGGAGGGACTCGGAGTAGAACCGCTGCTCCTCCAGATCGAAAGGAGTCAGCTGAGGTGGTTTGGGCATCTGGTCAGGATGCCTCCTGGATGGCTCCCTGGGGAGGTGTTTCGGGCATGTCCTGCCGGCAGGAGGCCCCCGGGTCGATCCAGGACACGTTGGAGAGGTTACATCTCCAATCTGGTCCAGGAACACCTTGGGGTCCTGCCGGAGGAGCTGGTGGAGTTGGCCGGGGAGAGGACGGTCTGGAGCTCCCTAGTTGGGATGCTGCCCCCGCGACCCGGACCTGGATAAATGGAGGAAGACGACGACAATATTGTTCTTACAATGATCCATTTATATCACAAATCAGTATGTGTTTGATTTAACAAGTTAATCATTGTTTACACTCATACACATTACAATAAGATACATATTAAGGTTAAAAACCTTTTGTATTTGAAGGAGGCGTGGCTTTCTGAGGGATGTTGGTAAATACTCAGAAACGTGTCAAATTCTGATTGGCCAGACTTGGCCAGAAATCATAACAAAGTAGTTTAATAAAACAAGAATTACTTCCCGAGTAATTCAGTGTCCAGCTGACCCCGATTCGGCCAAATCGGGAAAAAAGCCTCTTTTGAAACGGCCTCCTTTGACCTTAAGTCAAAACCTTTCTGAAATGCTGCAAGTGATTACAGACACAACAGCTCTTTTCAGAGCTACTTCAACTCATACATCTACCTTGGACACCTAATCTGCAGACCCCGGGTTGCATCTCATGGCCGGGGAAGCTGAACTCAGAGGAAGCTACTTATCTCTGAGTATTGTGGTTTCAACGTCCGGTGACCTCACCACTCTGACCGCAACCGTCCGGACCACCGAGAGCATCTCATACCAGGGTATCATAAGCCTGCACACTGGTGTCTGATTAAGTTTTTCTCAATAACAACTCTCTAGTTTATAACAAACAACAAAGTCGTTTACACCCAAATTTCACAATTTCTCTCAGATACAAAGAACGGTTGCCACAACATATATAGCTTCCATCACATCACCTCACATCCACCACATCACATCTCATTATTCATATCTTGTCATGTATAAATTATTAGTTTTGGAAAAATAATTAAATTAATTTTATAAACTATATACCTGATTCTGTCTGAATTAATATGATGTGTGTTTATGGTTCCTGAATAAGCAAAGAACCCTAGAATATTCTGATTAAACATTCAAAGATCAATCAGGTTGATATTTCATATTTATATGGAATATCACATCTTATTGGTCATAATTAATATGCATTAATTGCTACATAAGCAACAAACCAACCATAGATAACTTCTGTGGATTAAAAAAAACATTTTAAATTAGTTGACTTACTTTTAAACTTGAAATTTTCCCACGAAGTATAGCTGCCGGCTTTTGATCCACCATCCCTTTGGAAATACAGCGGAGGGAGACTAGGGGTCTTAGCACACCTCTGTTGTTGCTTGGCTTCCTGGGGCTGGAGGCTAGGAGGGAGATCTGGCCGTCTGGTTGGGGTGGTGGGTTGCTGTGCTCAGCGTTGGGCGGGGGAGCCTGCTCATCAGCACCCCAGCAGAAAGGGTCAAACTCTGGTAACCGGTGATGGTTGTACCCAATGTGCAGCAGTACCGGGACCAGAGTGAATAGGGTGTGTATGGGGAGCATGAGTGGGTGTCCGGCGTGCATTTTGGTAAGTCTTTGGTTGTATGTGCATGTGTGAGCATGAGGGAGGGAGTGTGTGACTGTGTTTGTGTATGACTGTATATGTCCTGAATGGCCTACTTTGCAGACATCATTGAGACAAACTCCAATAATCCTAAGATTCTCTTCAAAACACTAAACTCTGTTCTGGTGTATCAGGAGCCTAGCTCCATGTCTCCTACAGCTGCTGGAAACTCTGAAGCTTTTCACAAATTCTTTGTTGATAAAGTGTCGGGCATTAGAGCAGCTATTTCTGGTAACTCTGTTGACCCTGTTCCTCCATCACCACCCACCCTCAGCTCCCTCAATACTGTTTCATACTCTGAGCTGAGTAAGCTTGTTGCGAGGCAGAAGCCATCTGGCTCTCCACTTGATGTTCTGCCACCTCGTCTCTGGAAGGCTGCCTTTCCGTGCCTTGGCCCATCACTTGGTCAGATTATCAATGGGAGCCTCAGCACAGGTGTGGTCCCAGCTGCTTTGAAAGCAGCAGTTATTCGGCCGACCCTGAAGAAACCTGGTGCTGATGTCTCTGTGATGGAAAATTACAGGCCTATCTCTACCCTGCCTTTTACATCAAAACTGCTGGAGAAAGTCGTTTATCAGCAGCTGGTCTCACATTTAGCTGACTCTGATCTGTTTGAGGTTTTCCAATCAGGGTTCAGGTCTGGCCATAGCACAGAGTCTGCTCTACTGAGGGTCCTAAATGACATCTATCTATCACTAGATCAGGGAACATCTGTGCTGCTTCTGTTATTAGATCTGACAGCAGCCTTCGACACAGTTGACCACGCGATTCTACTGGACCGCTTGGAACGATGGGTTGGGATCAAAGGGTCAGCTCTGGACTGGTTTAGATTGTATCTCCAAAACAGGACATTCTGTGTTAAACTGGGTGATGTTTTTTCTTCTTGGGAGGGGCTCCGGTGGGGGGTCCCGCAGGGGTCGATCCTTGGTCCACTTTTGTTTGCCATTTATCTGCTACCTCTGGGGTCAATCTTTCGTAAACATGGCCTATCATTCCATCTGTATGCTGACGATTGCCAGATTTACTCTCCATTGTGTCAGGAGAAAGGTCACTCTATTCAGTCCTTTGTCTCCTGTGTTAATGAGGTGAAGTCTTGGCTAATGTCCAACTATCTACATCTGAATGAGGGAAAGACAGAGCTCATTGTTTTTCACCCCAACAGCAGGAATGTGGATCGTTATGCTGATCTTGGCCCTCTTTCTCCATACTCAAAACCAGTTGTTACCAGTTTGGGGGTGAAACTTGATGCTGGACTTAAATTTGATGCTCACATCAATTCTGTGATCCGGACCAGTTTCTTTCACCTGAGACGCCTTGCTAAAATCAAGCCTATGCTGTCGAGAGCCCACCTAGAGCGGGTACTGCATGCCTTTGTTATTTCTCGGCTTGACTACTGCAACTCTCTCTATGCAGGGTTGTGTCAGTCAACACTGCGTTGCCTACAGGTTGTGCAGAACAGCGCTGCCAGGTTCCTGACTGGGACCAGGAAACGGGACCACATTAGCCCAGTTCTGGCCTCCCTGCACTGGCTTCCGATTTGCTATCGCTCACAATTCAAAATACTCGTCTTTGTTTATCATTTCTTCCAGGGTGGTGGTCCCCCCTATCTGGCCACTCTCCTGAACAGACACTCCCCATCACGCGCTCTGCGCTCCTCTGACCAAGGCCTGCTCGCTGTCCCTCGGTCTAGGTGTCGTACCCGTGGGGACCGGGCTTTCTCAGTCCTAGCACCGTCACTCTGGAACCAGTTGCCACCCTCAGTTAGGCTGTCCCCTTCTCGGCCAGTCTTTAAGAATCACCTAAAAACACACCTCCTCCGCTTGGCGTTTCCAGAACATGTTTGATTATGGCCCTCTATTATGTTGAATCCATTCCACAGTTTTCATTGGTACACTCAATCCATCCACTCAATCCAAATGTGTTTCACACATTTGTATTTTACCGGAATGTTTCTTCTATCTTGTAATTTCCATTTTGTATTTTGTAATTTGTATTTTGTAATTTGAATTTCTTTTATTGTTGATTTATTCAATATAATTACTTACAACTGTACCATGTTCAGCGCTTTGGGCTTCCTGACAGGGTTGCGGAAGGCGCTATATAAATAAAGCTTTGATTGATTGATTGATTGATTGATGTCAGGTGGGGCCTTTGACTCCTCCCCTCTCCTGGGACTTCTTTTGATGATATACATGTTATGGTTGCCAGTCTGGCCAGGGAAGAGCAGGATCCAGGATCACCCAGCTCTGGTGAAACAGCCTGACACCGCCCCTCGTCCTCCTCTCTCCCGGGCTGCTGAGGAGCACAGCTGCGAGGAATCATCATGATGAGCAAACACCTGCATCAAAGGGCTGTGCCTTCAGCAGTCTGGGAGGCAGCAGTGCAGGGGTTCTGCTGTCCTCCAGGTTTTGTTTTGTTTCAACCCCTTTTTGTTTGGATTTGTTTGAGTTTTAAACTTTGGTAGTTTTTAACTCTTAGTGAGAAGTTGTGGATGATCCAGAGGGATCTTTTGTGTGTTTGGTTTTAAGGTTAACTTTGTTTGAGGCAATTTTACTGACCTCGGTTTTAAACACCTTTCGTTGTGGTAAAGCTTTTAAAATAAGTTTTTACCAGGTGTTTTAGTCAGTATATTGTTTTGGGACTTTTTATCAACGTTGGGATTTTAAAACACCTTCTGCTCGGTTAAACTTTTAATATAAGTTTTAACCAGGTGTTTTATAGTTGATAATTTGGCTGTGTAATGTTAACCCTTTTTAGAGAGATCTGTTTGCTTGTGTTTTAATACCTTTTTGTTACAAAGAAACCCATTTTAAACTCCTTCGCCAGTTCTTATGTTACCCCCATCCTTCACATTTTTTACACCTGTCGGGGACGTAACATAGATCTTCGTCTCCCCTCCCCCTGCCACACCTGGTGTGGGGTGTGGTGCCTTGGTCTGCCTGAGTGTTCCTGGCTACCGGGTCAGGGGGTTTAAGATTTTTGGCATCTGCCTGATCAATCCGGGTGGCTGCCTGGTGGGATCTGGGTCCCCGGCGGGGGTGGTTGCCCCTGCGTCCCGGGTCGCTGGGTCCCGGGCTCGGCCGGCTAGGGGGTGGTAGGCTGCGGGCGGGCCTGTGGGCTTGCCGCTGATATCTCCAGGGACTCTGCTGGCTGCTGGTTGTGGCCCACCGGGGCGATCCTCTGTGCCTCTCGAGGGGGGCGGGGGCCTTTCTGGTTGCTGTCTCCTTGGGGTTCCTGTGTTCTGGGGCAGCACCTGGATCTCTGGGACTTGGAGCTCCCCCCGTCTCCTACACATCTTTGGGGGGCGGATCTGTGGTCCCTCGCACTCTCTGTTGGATGCTCCTATAGAGAAATCTTACATAAACAAGCGTGTGTGTGTACACACACAGGTGCTCACATGGTGCTCTCAAAAGTACGGGCTTGGGCACGTTCAACACTTGTTGGCTGTCGTTGCCACTAAATGCACCGTGATTTATTATGGTGTGATTGTTCAGTTAAACAATGTTGATTATATATTTCATCATGAGGTTGACGCAGTGATAGCTTGCTCTTGATGTATTGTTGTGTGTCCCATTTTTTTCTGCTCTTTCTCTTTTTGCAGGTCTAGAAGCAGACTCTTGTTCATTATTGTTTATTTTTGTGCCCCCCCCCCCCCTCTCTTCCCACCATTTGTCTTTTCCTTTCTCTTTCACCTCTGTCTCCGTGTCTGGTCGGAATTACAAAGCATTCAAACACAATAACAATAAAGTTTTAAGTATCAGGCCTGACATTAAAAGCAGACGCTTTGATGCTCCGCCTGAGAATAAATCTGTAAGGCTTGTTACCAGCATTCAGACATCAATTCTGTTTGCTTCACAGCCAGACAGGACACGGGAAAAAAAATAATAAATAAAAAAAAAAGGAAATACAGCGGTGTATTCTGGCTAATTTTTGACAAAGGCTAGGCTACAAGACACCTCCTGTGTATCCTTGCTCAGCTAGCTAAACGGCTAACAAACGGAGAACACGCGCCTCGGTAGAACATGAACATTGGAACACGTCTTGGTGGCTCCTGATGACTTTATCGCCTAGGCAACTGGAGCGGGGCCAAGACATCAAGGCGAGGTTCCTTGGCATTGAGAAACTAGCCTGGCCTGCCAGACTCCTCTGTTTAATTCTGCACAGAGAAAGAGTCTGGGAACACTCCTATTCAAATAACCCCACCCCATGAGAATTCTAACCGAGCCAATCAGTGCTGAGCAGCGTACGTCACACACCATAACGCTGAGTTTGTCATAGGCCTTGTTCGAGTTGAGCAGCGCCTCGCCTGGAAAACAGACGAGAGCAGACGGATGCAGCAGGGGGAGTGGCTGAAAGTCGGCATTTAAATTGGACAGATTTCCCTACATGTGTAGAAGCAGGTGACGATGGATGAAGATATTGCGTTAGTGTTAAAACTTGTTTAATTGTTTATTTTAATACTGGTGCCTGTTAGCAACTGAAACAAATCCTCACGTGCTTGTGGATATCATATATTGTATATGGAGATATGACTGTAATAATAAGTACAGTAAAGGTTATCAGCTACAGGTTTAGTGTGCTCATAGGAACGTGACAAAATAACACAAATCACATTTCTCTTTATGGCCTATATAGTTAGTTGTCATCAATGTTACATGATTTACAGAATACATGTGAACAACTAACATTTCATGTTCTACCACCTGATGTTCGGATCAAAATGTGAATCAATTAGATCTTAGATCAGGTGAGAGCCAGGCGTTTCCCATCATCCCCTAGGTTTTGCAGCCGGTGGAGAGCAACTGCAGCACCTTGCTCCAGAATCTGCGACCGTCTTGATTTTACGAGGTTATCGTTGCCTACGTATGCATGACGTCAGAGCAATCAGCATCAAGTCAGACATGAATCTAACCGGCATACACAGCACGCCAATCACCGGTGATCTAATCTGCGCAGAACTGGGTCATCTCGAACAAGGCCATAAACATGGTGACTGAAGTGGAGTTCACTGTGGCTCTTTCCTTTGTTCTAAATTATTTGAACATGTCTTTAAAACCACAACAAGTTGAAGCGCTAAAAGCATGTCTTCTAAACAAAGATGTTTGCGCTGTCACCAGACTCCATTTTTCTACAGTTAAAAAAACCACAGCGTCGCGGACGTCACACACAGTGACGCTCAGTTTCTCATTAACAACGAAGACAGCTGCGGAATTCGCTGCAACTCTTTCCTCTGTTCTAAATGACTCAAATGCCTTTAAAACCACAAGTAGAAGCACTAAAAGCATTTATTCTAAAAAAATTTAAAGATGTTTGTGCCATTGCCAGACACTACTTTTATACTATAACTAGAAATCTACCGCGTTGTGCGGTACAGTTGGGATTTTTGTCTTTTTTCTGATTGGTCATTTTTGAGCTGCCTAGTCCCGCCCCTCAAGTGCCTCTGCCTGTGAGTTACCAGATTCTTTCTCTGTGCAGAATTAAACAGAGGACGAGTCTGGCAGGCCAGGCTATTGAGAAACACCCTTAGACCCGCTCCCATGTATTGTAGACCCCATTTTTATGGTTATATGTTACAAAGTTGCCAATATTTTTCAACAACTGGGCATCATTTAATTCATTCTCCACATTATTTTATGGATATTTCCAGAGACTAATGATAAAAACTCACATTGTCGCTTTAAGTAAAAACTGTACATTTATTTTTCATTTGTTCAGAAGTAACATTTAAAATCTGCACAATGCTATAACCACAATATTCCTTGTTCTGTGTCATTTTTCGACTCTGGTGTAGGATGTCTGTAGGTGATTTGTTGTTTCAAAGATAACAGAAGAAAAACCACAAACAAGAAGCCAATAGGATTCCACAAATTAGTGAAATTATTAGCTTCCGTTCCAGATTTATCATTATCGTTCAAAAAAACAAAGCAAACAAAAAAAATATTTGTTGAACCTAACTCTATAATATTTTATGTTCTTTAATAAACTCTATTTTAATGAATATATATTTTTTGCTGGAGCAGGGAAACAATTAAAACATGCTGAATACCAGACCTCGGGGAAGGTAGTTGTCTACCCATGATCTAAAATGTTAAAGAAACATTGATACAGTAAATCTAACTTTATCAGGTAAACGATTTGAGATGCTGCATCTGAAGCTTCAGTTGACTGGGTTCAGGCACCAATCAGAAGATCACATCCTGTAGATCTAGGATGAGCCACAGTTTCATAAGGGGAGTTCATATTTCCTTCTTACTTCTGGAGACTCGTGTGTCATTTAAGATCTTGTTTTGTCAATGTTAAAATCACAGAGCCAACACGTAGAGGCCAAAATCTGGAGTTGGCTGGACTCAATCTAATGTAGAAGAAAGAAAAAAAAACATTAATTAAATGTTCTTATTCTCATTACTAGTACATTTTGTTCTTCTACTGAGCTAAAGTTATTTGGGATCTTCAACCCTCTCAGGCTCAAAATAAGTTTTGATAAAAGGACAAACAACTAAGTCCTTCAGGGGTACTTCTGAGTAAAAAATGCTCATGAAATACGTACATGGAGTAACCAGATAGGTAGGTTTTAACTGGTGCAAATCTGCAACGCCTGCCTCCAGAGGGTTAAGTATAATTTTCTCCATTTATCTCTGTGACAATCTTCGTCTCAGGGACTGTAGAGATATTAGAGACTAATGGTCAACATTCAGAGGTCTGTCTGTCTTTGATGCCATCCCTATATTTCTCTCCCTTCTACACATGAGCTTTCCTCCTCCTCCTCCTCCTCCTCCTCCTCCTTCCATATACTGAAGAAGGTCAGCTTCTCATACTGTGGTTAAACTAGTCCATCTGTCTCCCTGTCCAGCCAGCCTTGGGTCCACTGATGGATCTCTCACAAGCACAGTTGTTTCAGGGATGATTCACAGCCATTGCTGATGTGTGTGTGTGTGTGTGTGTGTGTGTGTGTGTGTGTGTGTGTTTGTGTGCTCATGTGAATTATTACACTTACTCTCAAGGGGTTCATAGTTCTTTTCAGGTTGGCTCCTATGCCTTGTAATGCAGTGTAATTGTGTGCGTGTGTGTGTGTGTCATTGCACATATCACTCATTGATCCTCTCTGTCCTATAAAAGGATTATTTATTTTTCCTTCACTTCATTAATCTGTGCTTTCTCTGTTTCTCATTCCTGCTTAAAACGCAGATCTATTTAGTTTTTGACAGGTTGCCTTTACAGTCAGATCACCAGGAATGCCTTGCTCAAGAGGGATGTGTTCTATTGCATAAGCAGTTGTATCCACTTAAAGCACATGCAGTTTTGAACAAATGACCAGATGGTGGGCATAAACAGATTTGTGAGGTCACTCTAAAGTGTGAGGAGAAGATCAAGGGCTTGGCATACAGACATGCATGCACAAACACACACTCTCTCTCTCTCTCTCTCTCTCTCTCTCTCTCTCTCTCGCGCACGCGCACGCACGCACACACACACACACACACACACACACACACACACACACACACACACACACACACACACACACACTACACACACACAGTGCTAAATCTCATAATCCCATCGGAGTTGGTACAAGAATCTGAGATGGATATTGATTCTCAAAGAAAGCCCATAATGTATGTCTGATCATCCTGTTTAGTGTTCTTACATGCTCCTGAAATCATGTTGGCATTTATTGTGCATATCCAGTTTCCATGTGAGATTGTTTCATCCCATTTTCTAGCTCAGGTTTCTGTTATTCTTACAGGCACAATGATGTAACAACAGTTAATCCTCCTGGGGTTTAGTGATAATTATGTTACTTATCAATATTTCAGTTAGACTCAAAACGAAAACAAACTAAAAAAACCGTCTAGATTACACGGTCACATGAGGAGTTGTAGCGCTGCTGGGGTAGAATGCATTTATTGACAAGACAAAGTAGCTTTGGGATCACTCACTGATAAGTTTGCTCAGCAGGGTCAAAGGCTGGAGTGGGTGGAGTCAGACTAGAGCCACAGCTGAAGAGGCTGCTGGTCACAAGCCCATCAAATTAAAACTGATGTGTTTTGGTTCAGAAAACTGGCTCCTTCTATAGTGCTATTGAACAAATGTGTGTGTGTGTGTGTGTGTTTTGTTGTTATTGTTACACAGGTGACTCCTTAATCCTCTTAGTTCTGTATCGGGATTATTATTATTTATTTTACTTCCACATTATTAATTGGAGCTTTCTGTGTTTTCCACTCCTGTTTAACCCTCTGGAGGCAGGCGTTGCAGATTAGCAACGTTAAAACCTGCCTACCTGGTTACTCCACATACGTGTTTCATGAGCATTTTTTAACTCAGAAGTACCCCTGAAGGACTTAGTTGTTCGTCCTTTTATCAAAACTTATTTTGAGCCTGAGAGGGTTAAATTACTTGTAGGATTTTAAAGATACCCATTGCATTACAGCCACAATAGATCAGGATAAATACTTGGTACAATTCTCTTGATAAAAGATAAATTATTGTGTTAAGCTGATACTTTATTCTGTGCACAACTTGGTACTGAATCTATCCACAACTTTCTAGATTTTGCAGCTTCTGTGCTAAATGAATGTGTGATGAGACAATAATGCAACTCTTATTGTTGCATTGGTGATCTGAAAACTACTCTTGAAATCTGTCTTTTGAATAGATTTGGGTTTGAACATTACCAAATATTAAGTGTTATGACTTTTGCAACTCTTTCCACAACTGTGAACAAATTTCACCCAGAAATGTAATGAATAAAAGCTTAGAGACACGGATTAGCACAACGAAGTACTGACAGTTCTTGTTCACACAGAAGTGAATAAAACTCTTCATGCTACTCACAACTTAATGCATCATCACACATCAAAAGTTATTTTACATTATAAAGTTTTCAAAGCAGGATTTCACCGCAGAAGCAAGTGTGACACTGGCTTTCAAAGGCAAACAACATTTTTGGGTTACGTTAGTCTGCAGCAATGTTTTTATAAACATCTGATTATCACAGCCCCCTCTATTACTTTTTGAAGCACATGTAGGCTACCAGAAAACATGTGAAGTTAACCCTTTGATGTTCTGTTCATCTATTTGGTTACTACACCTTTTTTAGTCCTCGCAGAAATTACAGAAATGTTTAAATTACAAGCAAATTATTGGAATTTTTACTCCAAATGACCAAAAAGTTGCAAATTAGATAAATAATTGTTGCTTTGTTTCTTGAACTATAGATTAAATGTTTAAGATGCATGAAAAGGAAATACTTATACTGTGTTTACCTGCAGCAGGTGCTTTATCAGATCTCAGCATACCTCACATACTGAAGCGGTTTAGCTCCGCTCGGCTTTTGTGCTCATTCTAGGAATTCTTTGTTCTGTAATTTCTAACAGGAAATGAGTTTATTTAATCAACATGTGCAGTAACTTATCAGCTGTCTTAATACATGTGATAACATTTTTGTCCAAGTGGAATTCTTTGAGGCGTTTTTAGAATAATACTTTGAACAGCTGAGCAACACATATATTTATGTATAGAGTTCATCAAAATTTTAGGAAATGAAGAAAAATGTTTATTTTTTTTTTTTCAATTAAACAGAAAATATTTTGTTCAGTGTGTAATATGAAGAGCTGGCCAGAAGATGGCACTATTGACTGGAGCATCAACCTTCATGTGAGAACTAAAACATGACCCATAGGCTGATTTTACAACACAAATAAACACTATAAACGTCACAATACATGTTAATTATTACCTTAACTTAGTTTAAAGGTGTTCACAAAAAGCATACTGATGTACTGTAGCAGAAAGATACCTATAAGAACATCTGCAGGTTTATAGACGAGCACGGTTGTAAAATGCCACATGCATCCCTTTCATTTACAGATAAATTAATTTGCCTAAGGTGTGAATCTTCATGAATTAGATTGTGTGTTTCCTGGCATGCACACATGCAACATGGGAACACACACGGCTGGCATGGGCAGACGGCTGAACCACAGGAATTCAGCAGCCTATAGAGTAGGAGGAAATAGAAATCCCACATGCTTCCTCTGTTACTCCCCCTGTTTTATGTGAGTTTCTGTTGAATAACTTAAAGGTGCAGAAAGTCAGAATTTTACAGTGAAATTATCACAAAATAATCATGATTGGAGGAATGTTACATTGAATGAGATTTCCTTTTCACCTGAATGGGTTGATGCTAGTTTTTTCTCATTTTAAAAAGGCAGCAGAGGAACTTAGGCCCATTCCTAAGACTCACACTGCAGCCTACGGTCCTCTGTGAAGTGCACTTGGTGAAAGTGCATATACAGTTTTCAGTACTTAGTAGAATGGGCAAATAACTGTAGATATGGGAATGTGAACTTTGCGTTATTAACCTGCACCACTGCGCCAAATCTCAATGCCTTCCTAAATGTGGATGCTGCTGGTCACTGGTTGTGCTAATTTGCTGATGATATTAAAACAAGTGATTCATTTGCTATTGTGTCCTAAAATACACATCGGTACTGTTATCAGTTAACATTATTTTTAAAAGACATACAATGCATTTTTCCATCAGAAAAGCATTCAATAACAATCATATATGTACACAATAATAAAACATTTAGAAAATACATAATTTCAGAAAGAGTATGTGGTCCATTTTTCTGCCTTCTTCTTGAAATTCCAGCGCAACGCAACAAAGAATATCCTTTATCATAGTTTGCACTGAGACAACATAGGAGTCATTTCTTGTACCCCTAAGAAGCCACAGCATTTTTTTTACTCTAATATCAGCTGCTGCAGGCTAGAGGCTAACGTTGAGCTAACAATGCTGACAGAGAATTAGAAACACATGGTCATCGTTAAAGATATCTCAAACTACTTTTTACAATCAACAATGTGTCTGATTCTTCTGATTTTTTTAATTTACTGTTCTATGAAAGTGTGAATGATGAGGTGGATGATGATGAGCCCTGTTGAAAGACAAATTCCTGTAACTGCTTGGTGTCAGACAATAAAGCAGTTCTATTCTATTCTATTCTATTCTATTCTATTCTATTCTATTCTACACTTGTCATAGAATCTCCTGGTGAAGATTTAGGCTTTAGGCTGTAACTAGAGTGGACTGGTTTGTTTTGATACAGGGGCTGCAGTACCCAAATCTGACCACAGGATGTCACTCTTACTTCATGTACCTTTAGAGGGAAATTTATAAGATAATGGGCTTGACACACGAGTGGTGACATCATCTCTCCTCCATTCATTATTATTGCAATAATCGCAATACATCTGTGTCAGATTTCCCAGAAATTTACAACATTTCTACAAAAGAATATAGAGATCTTCACAAAAAGGCACGAGAAATTGTCGGTGAGTTGGCGGTCTCATATTCATCGTTTCTTTTACTGTTTGTAATATGGGAAGAACCCATTCATGTATTTCTCTTTTTTTGTATAGTAAAGCCAGAAGTAAGACTTCACTTAACTCTAGCAAAACCTTGTGAGACTTCATATCTACCACTTTTCAAATTGTGAACTGCTTTAATGTCCCAACATTCCCTCCAATCTGACTGTCATGATTCGGAATGTGTGACTCTTAAGCAGACAGCACACTCGGAGTCAGAAACAACTTTTTCTTAAAACAGTTTATTTTCTTCTGGACCAGAGGAATCGAGAGACCAAGATGGGCGAGGATTCGAGGAGGATCATCACTGGAAAAGGTAGGTATGGTTAGCATGTGTAGGAACAAACTGAGAGTTCTTTAGCAGGAATAATTGGAATTGATAACTCACTGGATCTGCGGAGGGACCAGCCCTGAGGGAGAGGTGAGTATTCAGGATGGTTGAAGGTTGTGAGAGCTGCGCGGTGGGTTAGTGGTGTGTTCTTTCCACAGGAGAGCTGAGCGGCTTGGCAGAATCCGGTGCTGTAGCTATTGCAGCAGTGGAGAGAGGAGTGGCCACACCCGGGGAGATGGACACCCAAACCAGTGAAGACATGGAGTAGAGAACTTGAATGTATGAACCGACGAGGAACTTCCTAGGTCTTCAAAGATGTGGAAAAGATTGCTGCGAGGAACAGAAAGAATCACAGGTAAGTACTTGGCACAAAGGGAATCATAACTTAAAGAGCAAGTCACCCCCAAACCAAGTATTTTTTGCTGATAAACTATACAAATTAATGTCTAATTGTGCTGCAGACATGTGTAGTCAATAGTTTTGCTCTTTAGTGCATTTTAGTTAACATTTTAATATTCTGCCTAAAACTGTCAGTGATGTGCTGTTGTCAGGTAAAAACTCTGCACGGCATTTGAATTTAAATCTGCCATCGCTATTGGCTAAGAGGTACACAATGACGTTAGATGGTACCATATGATGTCACAATATTGTTGTGAGCCTGTGTGTGTGTGTATTTGTTAGCGGCTCCGCCCTTTCGGTCTGCTAGGCAACAGCATTTGTTGCATTTTTCAAACAGGAAGTGGGAGCGAAGTAATACTCTGGTAGGGGGTGACTTGCTCTTTAAGAGCATGTGGTCAGTTTACCACTCCATAAACAGAATCAGCTGATGTCCGTCTGGTGGCTCCACTCCTCCTAAATACTGCTGCCTTGATGAGGTAATTGGCTCCAACTGGGACCACTCAGCACCTGGGAAAAGAGAGGAACAGCTCCACCTGCTGGATCCTGACACTGGCGACCAATCAAAACAACAGAGGACTCGCTATTCGCCCTGCAACAGAGTGTGTCCCTGCACGTCGCCTCTCTTGTGTCAGGTTATCAAAGCGAGGCAAAAAGTTTCGCTGATCGCAGTCATTTGTCGCCTCGTGTGTCAAGCCCATAACTGTTGATCAAGACTTTACATTGTGAAAAAATGAAACAAAAACGACAGCAGATTATAACGTTTTAAAGGGAGACTGAAAAGAAAACTGGATTATAAATTTTACTTGTAAAAAAAACATTTTTAAGTTATTCCATAGACCTGGAGAAGGAGGCTGCAGATTTGAATTCTAGCTTTGACCTTTCTGCCTGGACAGCAGCTTACTCCCACATACCAGAAACATGCATATTTTCTTAATTGGCAACCCTAAATTGTAGGTGTGATTAAGAGAATGAATGGCTGTTTTTCTATATGTGGCTCTGATGGACTGGGGACCTGTTCAGACCCTGGCCTGATGAGGTTCATCATCATAACATTTAAGTATCACTTTTGCAGACATAACTGTAAAGCTGCTAAATATGGTGTCATTTTCTTTCAAGCACATTAAAAGGAATATTCCATACTTTCAGTAAAAAAGCCCTGAAATTATGACTTGTTTTCAAGAGGATTCCAGAAAAACAAAAGCAAAAAAAAAAAAATCTTGACTATAAATGCAAATGTATATTTTAGACCAGTTTTATCCCCAGATGGGAAAGTTTTGTATTGGACGAACAAGAAAAAATGAAGTGAGATGAGACAAAGGAAGGAGAAAACATCTGGAGAAAAATCAGCAAAGTTAGAATAGACATAATTTAATGATCTACCAAACAGGTTTGATAACAAAATACAATAGAGAGTAATACATGCGCTGTGCACATTTCTGTCAGTGAATCACCCATACACGAAAATCTATAAGTTTCTCATTACTGTTGTTTTATTTGTGGAAAAACTTTTAGCAGCTTTGCAAAGGACAACAGTTCCTTATTAGGATGTAATAATTAAATAATTGCAAATGTCACCCTCATCCTCTCTTTCCAAGTCTGCAAGAAAGTTATAAAGTTGAGTTAGTTTTTGCACAACACGAAACATATTATTCCAACCGAGTCTAGAAACTTAAAAAAGAGACAATAATAGCAGAAAGGACTGATAGTGGTTTTAACAGTGTGTGATTTAAAGAAGGCCTGTTGTAAATGATCCTGTCTTTGTGCCTTTGTGTGCTGCCTGATCATTAATCTGAACTATCAGGTCTGATAAGATGTTTCTAAAGAAAGAAGCAATGAGATATCACTTTGAAGGTAATAGACATGCATATAGAGAAAGAAGGAGAATAGGAGACAGCACTTTAAAAGACCTTGGATTTAATGATGGCCACATTGTAGCACTTGAGGTACTTGTAATACTCTTATCTGTTAAAGAGAGAAACCAGGCTTTCAAAGACGAGCTTTCCCAAGGTCTGGAGGAGAGGGAAGGTCCAATTAATGGAGGTAAATAACTTTGCTCTGTTTCCATTTCACCTTCCCCTCAAACGTGCCTTTTACATAGGTTATGTAAGGTTTTTGCGCAGTTCATCCTTAAAGGCATCAGATGCCTCATGCAATCTTTTTTAAATTAGAAACTTTGCAGATGAGAGTTAAATAGTTTTTTATTCACAAATTCAGTCCACAACAAACCTTTTACAAGACACACAGTGCAAGCAACTTAGCATAATAATACCACAACGATGTGCCTTATAAACGCGCCGTGGCGGCATGGCGTTGCGGAAATTTTGCAACATTTGTGCTGACATGCTTAGTAGTAATATTATTGTACCTTAACGCCTTTTGACGGACACCAGAAGGAGACTGTCACACCCTGTCCTGTCTCCCTGTTTAGTTCAGCTCTGTGTCTCGTTAATTACCCCCACCTGCCTCTTGTTTCCCAATCACCTTAGCTCCCGGTCCTCCTGTATTTAAACCTCGTCTGTTTTGTGTCCTGTGTGGAGTCATTGTTTCATTGTCCAGCGTGCATCCTAATAAACCTGTTAAGTGAATCCTACCTGTCTGCCTGCTTCCTCCCCGGTCTGGATCCTCGCCTTAGCTCCGCTCCACTCCGCAGCACGTCGTGACAGAATGACTCCACCCAGTACTGGATCCAGCGGGGAGATTCTCCCGTGGAGTTGCCTTCTCCAGTGGCTCACGTCCGACCACCGGCCAGCTTCTCCATCTCCTTCTGCTCAAGATCCGCCTCGCCGCAGACAACGGTACTAACCTGCACCCTCGGCTATCCTCGCCGCCCTCCCGGACCCGGATGGGAGTTTGGAAAGGGAGATGCTCCAGGATCGCTCCAGCTATGAGGGCACGAGGCTGGCCATCTGCTCCCCCGGAGTCGGTCCACGGCATGGGAAAGACGCCGGACTCCACCACCATCCGGGGTCTCCAGACAGAGCTGTGAGCTCGCTTCTGCCCCTGCCCGGTGCGGCTGTTCAGACACGCCCCCGGCCAGACCACCAGTCCCGTCTTCTGCCGAACAGGCGCCTCCGTCGTCTGCAGGGGGAGGAGCAGTAATCGCAGCCCGGCTGATAGAGCTCCAGGCGGAGCTCGGCCGGTTCCACGAGCTCATCAGCCTCCAGGAGTCTCACCTAGATGCTCTAACCTCCTCGAACCATCAGGAGAGAGCCTCGGGCCAGCATGCAACTTCCTCTTCATCTCAGGGCCAGAGGAGCGAGCCCGGGGTTCACCCAGCGGAGCTCGCCGGTCAGCTGGCTGAGCTGGTCCAGCTCCGTCAGACGCTCAGCCTCAGGGAGCTACAGCTGGACGATCTGACCTCCCTCCTCTCCTCATCGTTCCCAGATCTCCCAGCAGCGGCTCTGCCACCGGCCCAGAAGCTGACAGGTCAGGCCCAGAAGCAGACGGTACCGGCCCATAAGCCGACGGAGCGGGCCCAGAGGCAGAGGGTACCGGCCCGGAAGCAGACGGTACCGGATCCGGTCCATAAGTCGGCGGTCCAGAAGACGAGGGACCAGAAGCCGACTCCCCCGGGCCAGAAGCAGACACCCCCGGACCAGAAGCAGACGGTTCTGGTTCCGGTCCAGAGGTCGACGGTCCGAAAATCGAAGGACCAGAAGTCAAAGCCCCTGGACCCGAAGCCGACGCCCCAGGACAAGAAGTCGATGGTGGTCGACGCCCGGTCCGGTCCTGTGGTCGACGCCCCTTCCTGTTCTGAAGTCGACGCCCCTTCCTGTTCTGAAGTCGACACCCCTTCCTGTTCTGAAGTCGACACCCCTTCCTGTTCTGAAGTCGATGCCCCTTCCTGTTCTGAAGTCGATGCCCCTTCCTGTTCTGAAGTCGACGCCCCTTCCGGTTCTGAAGTCGACGCCCCTTCCTGTTCTGAAGTCGACGCCTCTTCCTCCTCTGAAGTCGTCTCCTCTGAAGTCGTCTCCGAAGTCGACGTGTCTGAAGTCGTCTCCGAAGTCGACGTGTCTGAAGTCGTCTCCGAAGTCGATGTGTCTGAAGTCGTCTCCGAAGTCGTCTCGTCTGATGAAGACGTCTCTGAAGTCAGCTCGTCTGACGACGTCGCCTCCCAAGTCGGCTCGTCTGACGACGTCGCCTCCTCTGAAGTCGGCTCGTCTGACGACGCCTCGTCTGAGAGTGCTCTCTGCACTCCAGAGGTTGACGCTCTCTTCACTCCAGGTGTCGACGCTCCTTCCAGTCCAACGTCTCCACCGTCTCCGGTTCCGAGGGTGGTTCTGAAGGTCGCTCCGGCCCAGCCTGAAGAGACGTTTTCACCGGCCCAGCCTGCAGAGACGTTGTCACCGGCCCAGCCAGCAGAGACGTTGTCACCGAACCAGCCTGCAGAGACATTGTCACCGGCCCAGCCTGCAGAGACGTTGTCACCGGCCCAGCCTGCAGAGACGTTGTCACCGGCCCAGCCTGCAGAGACTTTGTCACCAGCCCAGCCTGCAGAGACTTTGTCACCAGCCCAGCCTGCAGAGACTTTGTCACCGGCCCAGCCTGCAGAGCTCCTCTATCGTAGACGCAGGCCTCCAAGGGCCCGTCGCCTCCTCTTCTGCCACAGACGCCGGCCTCCAAGGGCCCGTTGCCTCTTCATCTGCCGCAGGCGCCGGCCTCCAAGGACCCGTTGCCTCCTTTTCTGCTGCAGGCGCCGGCCTCCAAGGGCCCGTCGCCTCCTCTTCTGCCGCAGGTGCCGGCCTCCAAGGGCCCGTCGTCTCCTCTTCTGCCGCAGGCGCCGGCCTCCCAGGGCCCGTCGCCTCCTATTCTGCCGCAGGTGCCGGCCTCCAAGGGCCCGTCGCCTCCTCTTCTGCCACAGACGCCGGCCTCCAAGGGCCCGTTGCCTCTTCATCTGCCGCAGGCGCCGGCCTCCAAGGACCCGTTGCCTCCTTTTCTGCTGCAGGCGCCGGCCTCCAAGGGCCCGTCGCCTCCTCTTCTGCCGCAGGTGCCGGCCTCCAAGGGCCCGTCGTCTCCTCTTCTGCCGCAGGCGCCGGCCTCCCAGGGCCCGTCGCCTCCTATTCTGCCGCAGGCGCCAGCCTCCCAGGGCCCGTCGCCTCCTCTTCTGCCACAGGCACCGGCCTCCAAGGGCCCGCCCCCGGACTCTGCTGATCCCTGCCGCCTCTCCCTCGGTTCCTCTGTGCCCTCCCTCAGGGTCCCCCTCCTCCCGCCCTGCTCCTTGCTCCAGTGGGCATCTGGGATCCGCCCTTTGGGGGGGGGGGGGGGGGTGTACTGTCACACCCTGACCTGTCTCCCTGTTTAGTTCAGCTCTGTGTCTCATTAATTACCCCCACCTGCCTCTTGTTTCCCAATCACCTTAGCTCCCGGTCCTCCTGTATTTAAACCCCGTCTGTTTTGTGTCCTGTGTGGAGTCATTGTTTCATTGTCCAGCGTGCGTCCTAATAAACCTGTTAAGTGAATCCTACCTGTCTGCCTGCTTCCTCCCCGGTCTGGATCCTCGCCTTAGCTCCGCTCCACAACCACACAGATGCAGGTATTTGGCTTGAACCAGTTTCCATCGGAGTAAATCAGAGTGGAGCAAACTGACCTTAAGTTACATGAATGTTAAAAGATAATATATTGCATGTTCATTGAAGGAAATGAAAAGTTTTTTTTGTTTTGTTGCTGTTGGCCTGTGGAAAAGGATTTAACCCACAGTAAACAAAATGAACTAAAAAGGCCACAGAAGAATAGAAAAGAAAATGCCTCAGGGGGAAACAGAGAAATAAACTAATAGGAGAATAGGAAGCTCCTGCTTCCCCATCGCCCCTGGCCTCCTGTTGACTGTGTTTAATGTTGCTTTTGTTGTTAGGTTTCCTTCATCCTAGCTTTGTCTCCCTGCTTTTGTGAGGTTTGTTTTATGTTGCCTTCCTTGCCCGCCCTTTGTGTTCGTTGCCCCACTAGCTTTTGTTTCCCTGTAGCCCCCTTTTTAAGTTTATGGGGTTAGGGTGTTTACATTTATCCCCAGCAATCATTAAAGAGTCTGCTGGCTCCTGATCACTTGTCGTTGGCTCCCAAGAATCTGCTAGTTAGTACTCCCCTGTCACCAGATTTCAAGAGTGTGCTGACTCCTGCTTCCCTGTGACCAGTCCTCTAGACACTGCCTGCCCCTGTTCCCCGTCATCGTCCCCTAAGAGTCTGCTGGCTCCTGATCCCTTGTTGCTGGTCACCAAGAATATGCGAGCTCCTGAACCCTTGTTGCCCGCCCTCAAAAATCTGTTGGCTGTTGCTTCCATGCTGCCATTCCAACAGCAACTGCTCTCTCATCACTGGACCCTAAGCTTCTGCCACTATTGATCCCTTGTTGCCGGCCTCTAAGAGTCTGTTGGCTCCTGCTTCCCCATCACCGGCCCCCTAGGTACTGGCAGCTCCCGATCTCTTGTCATTGGCCCACAAGAACCTGCCAGTTCCTGCTCCCTCGTTGCCACCCCCCAAGAGTCTGCCATTTCATCCTTCTCTCTTCAAAAAGAAGAGGGGATGATGAAGACTGCTGGTGTCCACTGTTCAAATTATCAAGGGATGATGTGGAAAAAAAGAACAATTTGACAGAATAATGTTCATTAAAAAATAACCCTAAAGTGTGCTTCCAATGAAAAAGTTCAGATTATTTGATGTGATTTCTCAGTAGGTGCTTGGAACAATTATTTTATCTCTTTAGGAGACATCAGTTTGGAGAAACAGAGATTACATGGCATTCAATATACCTCAAATTTTTTAACTCAGATTCTGAAAGGAAATCGGACTCAATTTAATGACCAAGTTTACTCAATTTTTCAACTCATCTGTAGTGGTCTCTAGTATAAATGAATGCTTTGTATTACGTCCCCGGCTCTTCAGGAGAGATGAGGTAGGGGAAATAATAAAAGTGGTGTGTGGGATAAATAATAACAGAGTGCAGCGTCGCTTAAAAACAAGGATTTTATTACAAACAGGAATATTTACAAAGGAGGTTATAAATATCTATATACAAAAGGGGATAACGAAAAACGCCAACCCAGAAGAGGATGAGGAAAAACAACCGAGAATGAGAGGAGCTTTCCTGATAAGCAGGAGAGCTCTGGGGAGATCCTAAATCACTGTCAAAATACGTTCCGAAATCTGAAAGGCCTAGATACTGGTGGCTCCCGATCTCAAGTCAAGTCAAATCCTATAAATCCAAAATCCGAAATCCGAGAGAGTGCAAACCGATGACTAGCGAGCGAAAACGAGTTTTTGCCAAAGATGCAACCGAGGAGAAGAGAATAGTATTAACCCCAGAAGAGTTTACACTACCCTGTACCTTCTCACTGAATGGAAGGTGAGGCGAGCCTTTTAACTGAGTGACCAGGTGATGACTAATAACGAACAGCTGTGAAGGGAGCCGGATGAGGAGGGGGCTGCGGGGGCCATCTAGTGGCGAGAGTACGTAACACTTGTGAGTCAATCTCTTTGGGAAAATAGCTCTGGTGCTCCTGTTTCAGGAACTAAAAGATGGCGGGATTTAGAGTCTCATGCCACTTGCACAATATCATTGGCTCCACTCCACTCTGCCCCATCCGCCCCAGCCTGGCCATTCGTTCCACACTGCTTTAGATGTGTGGACGTGATTGAGCACATGGGCTGTCTCCAAAATTGGCATGCAAAATGTGTATCAGTGATGCTATGAGAGCATCTCCGAGCATATGGGTGGGGCAACGAGAATGAAGAAGTCAGCGGTGTCTTCATTATTAAACAAAAGCTGCCTGAGCAGTCTTGCTTTTGGAGACTCTCTGACTCTGATTTTGTATCCTGCTTTGCTGTGTCTGGCAGCATGGCTCCACTGTGTATGTGTGCTCCTTACAGCAGTGAGAGACAGAGAAAAATGGCTTCATTCAGAGGCTCATTACCTCCGCAGCATCCAGAATGATGATGAATTGCGCATGTAGAAAGCCCCTACAGGCTAATTCTATCCACCAATTGGAGGCTCCCCCTAATGGTAGGTGTAATTTAGAGCAGGCCAATCAGTCAGCAGTAGGTGTGTTGGACCAGTATGGCTCCAGGCCAAACTGGGAAGAGGGCTGAAAAGACCTCCTGTTGCATGCAGGAAAATCTAAGGCTACCCAAATGAGAACAATCCAAACTTGGTCCAGGCAGAGAAGAGCTGATACTAGTGTGTAAGTGCCACTATTTCCTGATATTCAGACATCTCGCCTTTGATTGGCTGACAGTAACATGACGCTACCAGTGACATTGTTTGCTATGCAATGTTGGTTTGGTTTTATTGTACAACAACAGCACAAAAGACAATGTTACATGAAAGAGCGATGCAACCAGGGGTGGAGATATGGGTGGGCCTGGGTGGCCACAGGCCCACCCAGTTTGACAGAGTGCCCACCCACCAGGGGCAGGGCCAGGCAGTAGTTTAATGTTTCTATAGCAACACCAAGATGTAGCCACGCAAGCAACTGCTTAGCAACCCCAGTTATGTTGTAACAACAATTACAATATAAAATTATTACTTTAATGAATGTGCACTTTTTTCACTGTATAATAAAAATACTTTGTACTATATCTGGTATGAATTTTGATCATATTATGAATAAGTTTTCCAGCTTGCTTGTTGGAGTTGTAAAATGGTCTTTTATAATAAAAATGCGAATTGGCACCTGCTTACTGACACTAAGCAACTATTAACCTACTGCAGAGAAAATATTCTGATGCCATCCCTGCCACCCAGTGAGATTCATGATTTTTATTTTCTCAGAGGCATCCCCCAGCCCTGGACTTCTCACAGCTGAATCGGGCATTTCCCGGAATCTGCGGATGACATAATTGATATTGCCAGCGACAAGCGATCAGGAGCCAGCAGACTCTTTAATGAATGCTGGGGGTAAACTGAGAAAACACTGGGTGTGAGGGGGGGACAGACAGACAGGAGCGCAACACGCAGCGGACACGCAAGGACCTTATCTGATGCTTTTCGTCTCACTTATGTTAATGCGGTAAAGGAAACGATCGTTTCATCCGGGTATCTCGTCGGATCTTCTTTAGTCCTCTAAGGCCATTCTCTTTGGTTCTGTTCATTTTATTTTTGTTGTTATCTGAACCGGGGGTTCGGGTGGAAGATCCCAGAGGTGAAGAGTCATCCCGAACCGCATCAGCGCGTCGCTGTCCATGGTCCTGAATGAGACAGAGCCCTTGAGAACCGGTGAGGAGAGGGCTGTGTGGTCGGAGCTGTGTGCTGCTTACTCAAGGTGTGTGTGTGTGTGCTTGGATCGTGCTGATTATTCCCTGGTGGAGGGTGCGGTTGCTGAGAATCATCTGATCTGATCTCTGGTTTTGCACCACCTCCTGCTCCATCCTGAGCTATCTGGAGCATGAAGAACAGTCAAAAATCCTGATTTTTGAAACATGTAGTGACCTCTTTTGGAACTTCAGCTCTTAGCTGATAGCCTGCAACTAAGACGCTGAGACGAGCACGGCAGCACGCCTGGCTGATATTAGAACCTGTCCAAGGTCCTGAACGTTCACACGAGAGAGTGTGCAGGTCTTGACCCAGAGTGGGAGTCCAATGTCGGTAACAGTCCTTAAAGTTGAAATATAACAGAGATCCATGGAATAAGTATCTAATATATAATCATCTATCGTAGGATAATTTGTGGCTTGAGAGATTTTATTAAAACATGTAATCTTGACGTGCACGCGCGAGGCGCATGGCGCACATCTCATATGAGCTTTGAAATTAATTAGGCCCATCCAGATTTTTCTAGGCCCACTGTAACAGACACTGTCTGTTTTAGTGGCCACAAGGTGGCCTCGTAGGCACTGTTTGTTCTCCTGGCTCTAGCTGAGCCATGTGTCGCTAATCAACCCATCAGGGAGCTTCCTATAAAAGGCAGCTCCCTCTGTCATTCGAGGAGGGAAGCTGAGCAGAGGCCTGAGCGTTAAAGCGAGTGATCCTCTTTCCCTCCTAGATCTGACTATTGAGTCTAGTATTGCTACCGTGTGGTTTAATTATTCTTCCTCGCTTAGAGCTTGTTTGCATTACCATTTAGAATACTCGTTAAAGAGTTCAGCTCACCCTTTTGGTGGAGCCTTTTGTGTTTGTCCTAGTCCTTTCCTTTTCCCGGTTTAGTCCTGGCGTTTTGTGTTTATTATAATATACCTGGCTTAGATGATCTTTTGTTTATTAGTATTTGTTATTTACCCAGTATTTGGAAGATCTTTGTGTTTCTTATTTGTTTCCTGCTCATATCAGCAGCGCTTTTAGTTGATAAACCTCCTTCAAGAGAGTAATCCTTGGTTTGTCCTGTTTACACACTTCTTGCTTTACGCCCTCACCCACCATCATCTCCTAGGCGAGCTGGGGGTCGTAAAACAGTGGGGGCTCGTCCGGGATTTTTTGTCATTTTTGCACATTTAAACCAGTTTTTTTTCCATCTGTTTGTGTTCAGGCCTAACCTTGTTTTCCTCTCTTGGAGGTGGAGCGGACATCGCCATGGCAACCTAGGATTTGCAGGCTTTTGTGGAGGCTCCTTTGCTTCGGCTGTTGGAACGTTGTAGAAAAGCCGATCTGCAGCAAGTAGCCGCCCACTTCGACCTGGTTGTCCCGAAACAGCTCTCGAAAGACAAACTACGGAAGTTTGTGGTGGACTATTTGGAGGCACAAGAAATCCTTCCGCCTCATTCAGAGACGAGATCACGCCCTTCATCGCCTCCAGTGACTCCGGAACGTAAACCGGAGGAATCCTTTTCCGGCTCACAGTCACCAGATCAGAGTCCTCCGACTTCACCACTCAGTGGAGCTCGCCTGAAGCTCTGGCTTGCTCGCCTGTGCATTGAGGTGGATGAATGCGCTCTCGAACGGAGATTACGCCATGAACTGGACTTAAAAAGACTGGACGCTGAAACCCAGCTTAAAATGCTCGAGATCGAGCTACGGAATAAGAAGCCCGTTCCTGACGTGGCTTGGACTTCCTCCCAGGAACCTGATGACTCGACTGCCTCCCATGCGGGAGTTCGCCCGGATCCAGTGAAACCCGCCAGTCCGCCGTTGCGGACTCCGCCTTTTGATGTCAGTAAATGCATCTCGCTGCTGCCCCAGTTCAAGGAGACAGAAGTGGACGGCTACTTTATTGCATTTGAACGGATCGCTATGACGTTGCACTGGCCTGGCGAGGTCTGGTCTCTACTTCTGACTTGCAAGTTGACAGGTAAGGCCCTTCAGGTGGTATCCACTCTGTCTCCAACAGATGGAGCAAGTTATGGCAAGGTGAAATCCGCTGTGCTCACAGCTTATGAACTAGTTCCTGAAGCCTACAGACAACGGTTCAGATTCGAAAAACCACAGGTAAATCAGTCCTATGTTGAGTATGCCCATCTAAAGTCGGTCTTATTTGAAAAATGGTGCACTGCTTCTCACGTCTCCTCATTTGCTGAACTGAAGGAGCTTGTATTAATTGAAGAGTTCAAATGACATCTTCCCGAAAGACTGGTTCATTATTTAAATGAACAGAAGGTAACAACCTTCTCTGAGGCATGCTCTCCTCGCCGACGAATTTTCCCTCACGCACCGAGTCTGAGAGATTCGTTCTGAATCAAACCATGCTATCAGACCCAGTGTAGGAATATCACCAAACTCTGCTTCTGAAAAACCAGAATGTTTCTATTGCCATAAGCGTGGTCACGTCATCCTTGATTGCTACTCTCTGAAGCAGAAGAACCGTAGAACCGGAAGTTCCCCAAATAAGGTTAGAACCGAAATAGCTTGTTGTGAAGAAGCCAGCGCTGAAAAACCAAATCCCTGCTATCAGCCCTTCCTTTCAGAGGGCTTTGTGTCTCTTCCGAATTCTGAACCCAACACGAAAGTGGTCATATTGAGAGATACGGGAGCTTCTCAAACCTTAATAAAAAGAAGTGTGTTGCCCTTCTCCAAAAACAGCCAAGCTGGCTACTCAGTGGTACTACAAGGTATCGAGATGGGAGCTATCTCGGCCGAAATGCACAACATTAAACTGTCCTGTCCCTTAGTCTCGGATGATTTTTTTGTTGGTGTGTTGGACAAACTCCCTACAAAGGGAGTTGATTTAATTTTAGGGAACGATGCTGCTGGAGGCTTGGTCGTGCCTCTGCCTGAACTCATTTTAGAACCAGAAGCTAGTGTAGGCCCTCTGCCTGCTTGTGTGCTAACCAGAGCGCAAGCTAAAAAGGATCCAGAGATAACCCTCCGTGATTCTGTGTTGCATCCTTTCCTGTCAGATGAAAACTCCGTTTCAGACACTGCTGCCATTATGAAACCCCGGGTTTCTGTGAACTTCCCCCTAAACTATGATGCTCTGGTAGCAGCTCAGAAAGCAGACAAAACTCTCCAGCCTTATTTTACACTCGCAGCCAGGAACGCTAAGCCTTCAACAGGTAAAGATAGTTATATAATAGAAAATGAGGTTCTGCTCCGATGTTGGGCCCAGCCTTCTGCCGAAGGCGCCGATTGGGGACAAACAAAGCAGATAGTTGTGCCTGAAAAGTTCCGCTCCCACGTTTTATCGTTAGCTCATGAGAGTGAGTGGTCCGGCCATTTAGGCATAAACAAAACACATGACGCTATATTGTGCCATTTCTTTTGGCCTGGTTTAAAGAAAGAAGTCTCAGACTTTTGTAAAAGCTGCTCGACGTGTCAAACAGTAGGAAACCCGAATCTGACCATTCGGCCTGCTCCGTTACACCCTACTCCTGTCATAAACTCTCCTTTTGATCACATTGTTATTGATTGTGTGGGACATCTTCCTCCCTCTCGAACCGGAAAGAAATATCTGTTGACCATCATCTGTTCTGCTACTCGCTTTCCTGAAGCCGTGCCTCTGTCCTCGATTACCACAGCTAATGTAATTAAAGCTCTGACCGGTTTCTTCTCCGTGTTTGGTTTACCTAGAATCATTCAGTCCGATCAACTTACCAACTTTACCTCACGCATTTTTGCTCAGGTGGCTAAGACACTAAATATTCAGCACCTGAAATCTTCTAGTTATCACCCTGAAAGTCAGGGAGTTTTTGAACGGTGGCATCAAACACTAAAAAGTATGTTGAGAAAATATTGTCACTCCACCGGATGATCTTGGGAAGATGGGCTTCCTTTTGTCTTGTTTGCCACCAGAGACGCTGTTCAGGAGTCCACCGGTTTCAGTCCACATCAGCTCGTGTTCGGTCACACACCTCGGGGGCCCTTAAAGGCTCTAAAAGACAAGTTTTTGTGGCCCGTTCCTCAAACCGGGACACATGTTCCACTATATGTGGAAACCTTTAAAAAGAGACTGAGAGAAGCAAATCTCTTCGCTCAACAGCACCTCCGAGATGCAAAACTAAGGATGAAAAGAACCTTTGATAGAAAGGCTGTACCCAGAACGTTGCAACCAGGGGACCAAGTCTTGCTTCTAAGTCCTGTTGTTGGATCGTCCTTAGCTCCAAAAATCGAAGGCCCATTTGTGATTCACTCCAGACAGAATGAGTGTAATTATGTGATTGAAACTCCCCAGATGAAAAAGAAAACCATGCTCTGTCACATAAACAGATTAAAACTATTTCATGTTCGAAGCCCTGTGCTTCAGCCTTGTCTTGCCTCTACTGATGTCGCTCCTCAGAAAGCTGTGGTTTCCTCAGATGATCCTGTGCCGTGGAGCCCAGCTCCTCCTGTTACTCCACGCCTCTGTAATTCAGAAGTGCTTCCTAACCTGACCTCCAGTTTGGGTCATCTCACCTCGTCCCAACAGAGGGAGCTCTCGCTACTGATTCATTCCTTCCCAGAACTGTTTTCTGATGTTCCCAGCCAAACTCATCTCATAACCCATGATATAACTCTGACTGATTCCGTCCCTGTTCGTTTGCATCCCTACAGGGCTAGCCCCCTGAAAAGAGAATTAATGAAAGCTGAGGTAAACTACCTCTTAGAACACGGCATGGCCAAAACCAGCTCCAGCTCCTGGAGCTCGCCCTGCTTATTGGAAAATAAGCCTGATGGAACTCACCGGTTTGTTACTGACTACAGAAAGCTAAATGCAAAAACAGTACCTGATTCATTTCCTTTACCCCGTGTTGAAGACTGTGTTGACAGTGTGGGTTCTGCTTCTTTTGTTACCAAGCTGGACTTACTAAAAGGTTACTGGCAGGTGCCTCTAACCCCATTCGCTTCTGAGGTGTCAGCTTTTGTTACTCCTGATAACCTCCTACAATACACAGTGCTACCATTCGGGTTAAGAAATGCTCCAGCTACGTTCCTGCGGTTAGTCAACCAAGTTTTTTCTGATATCCCACACTGCAGTGCTTATCTGGATGATATTGTTGTTTACACTTCTTCCTGGGATCTCCACCTTCAGACCTTGGAAAACGTGTTTAATAGACTCAAGTCTGCTAATCTAACTTTGAACCTCGCAAAATGTGAGTTTGTTAAAGCTAGTGTCCGGTACCTAGGAAAAGAAGTGGGTCAAGGTCAAGTTAGGGCCCTGACTGACAAAATCCAGGCCATCGCCTCTTTTCCTCCTCCTACCACTAGGAGGAAACTTAGACGGTTTCTGGGCATGACTGGTTATTATAGGTGTTTCTGTAGAAACTTTTCGACCGTTGCAAAACCATTAACTGACATGCTGTCCACTAATATTCCTTTTTCTTGGACCCCAGACTGTCACCAGGCTTTCCTTTCTCTTAGGAATCTGTTGTGTTGTGCACCAATCCTGGCTGCTCCTGATCTGTCCCGGCCGTTTAAAATTGAGGTTGACGCCTCTGACGCCGGAGCAGGAGCTGTTCTTCTTCAAGAGGACGCCGATGGACTTGATCACCCCGTCTGCTATTTCTCCAGGAAGTTCAACCAGTCACAACGCAATCACTCTACGATAGAAAAGGAAACTTTGGTTTTAATTTGGTCCCTACAGCATTTTCACGTCTATGTCTGAAACCATTTCACCACAGTTGTTTTCTCAGATCACAACCCGCTGACCTTCCTCCACCGCATGTTCAACGCCAATCAGCGTCTTATGAGATGTGCTCTCCTCCTCCAGGAGTTCAACATAGAAGTCCGCCACAAGAGGGAGACGGACAACATGATGGCTGACGCGCTATCCCGATGCCACACGGATTGAGGCTCCCTTGTAGGCTTTGTTTGTTTAGCTGTGAGGATCTCCCTTAAGGCTAGTGTTGGTAGCGCAAGCTACCATCTCGGGGACACTCCGCAGCGCTGAGGATCAGCGCAGCGTGATTTTAAAGTGTTTAATCAGCCCGCCTTCCGAGATCCAGGGATTTTATTTAGTTAGTTAGTTGTTTTGTCTAGTTAGTTAGTGGGAGCGCTCTTGCTTTCGTGGCAACAACAAAATAATTTTTAGTTGTTGTTTTGGGGGGGGGGGGGGGGGGTAACAGACACTGTCTGTCTTAGTGGCCACAAGGTGGCCTCGTAGGCACTGTTTGTTCTCCTGGCTCTAGCTGAGCCAGGTGTCGCTAATCAACCCATCAGGGAGCTTCCTATAAAAGGCAGCTCCCTCTGTCATTCGAGGAGGGAAGCTGAGCAGAGGCCTAAGCGTTAAAGCGAGTGATCCTCTTTCCCTCCTAGATCTGACTATTGAGTCTAGTAGTGCTACCGTGTGGTTTAGTTATTCTTCCTCGCTTAGAGCTTGTTTGCATTACCATTTAGAATACTCGTTAAAGAGTTCAGCTCACCCTTTTGGTGGAGCCTTTTGTGTTTGTCCTAGTCCTTTCCTTTTCCCGGTTTAGTCCCGGCGTTTTGTGTTTATTATAATATACCTGGCTTAGATGATCTTTTGTTTATTAGTATTTGTTATTTACCCAGTATTTGGAAGATCTTTGTGTTTCTTATTTGTTTCCTGCTCATATCAGCAGCGCTTTTAGTTAATTAACCTCCTTCAAGGGAGTAATCCTTGGTTTGTCCTGTTTACACACTTCTTGCTTTACGCCCTCACCCACCATCATCTCCTAGGCGAGCTGGGGGTCGTAAAACCCACCCATTTGCTATGTTCTGGCGCCGCCACTGAATGCAACCATTGTTTTGTACAGAGGTTTTCTAGCCAAAGGCTAATTTGCAAACCTAGTCCTTGGTTGGACTTTTAGAGACAATCAAATAATGATGTTGATGTTTTATCTCCACAAATAGCACAAGCCTGAATGAATTCTGCCGGGTTGTGGGGTTGCTAATTCTAACAGTTAGCTTCTGCTAGCCGAGATGTGCTCTGGTCTCTCCTGGATGCTAAACCAACAACAGCCTTTCCTGTCACAAGCCAACATGGGTGAAGACATGAATGCAAACTTTCAATGAGACTTGTCTAATCAGAGCATTTCGTCATCTGTTTTCTTTCGGTGGCTAAAGCAGGAAACGTGGCTAGAAGACTATTTTCACATTGTTATACTCAGAGTGACTGATCATATTTAGAAAATAACAAGTAAATGTTTTTTCAGTAAACTTGGCCTTTAAACATGTTGCAATTGCAAATCAGAAAACCCATAGGATATACTGCAAGAAAATTACAATGCATTTAATGTTGTTTTTTCATTGTAGGAACAAAAAATAAAATGTTAATTAATGCAGACATTCATGAGCATGTTCAGTGCTAGGGTCAACAGTCAGGACTGGTCCGAAATTCCAGCTGGTTTTTTCAAACTTGGAAAAACGTCGTGACGACTTATGATGAAAAATTATCATGATGTTTTAGCAGGAAATGCTACTTGAACAGGAAGTCCTAATTCCATGTGAATGACGGCGTGATGTTTTTTTCCCATTAGAAATGATCTGTCTGAAGGAAAAAGAATAGGAAATTATGTACCTCACTTCTCAACGGATGAAAACAGGCTAAAGGTTAATAGTCAATCTTAGCTAAATTAAACAGCAGCTCTGTGTCAGACCTGCCTTATTATCACCTCCTTTACTCTGCATGACACTTAGTGATTGGTGGCACTGATAAGTTGAAAACAGTAGCCTCAGTGTGATAATTTCCCCTGAGAGCCAGGGACATAAAAGGAGGTCACTCGACATGCACAATGCTGCTGAGGTTCTGATTTAGTTGATGCTGATATGCCACAATAAAGCATTAAGATTAGAGTTCTTCCCTGTCACTTGGTTCATTTATATTGTCAGTGATGCAGTTGTTTTATTAGTGTTAGATTTATTAGGATAAAAATAAATGCTGTAACCAATTTTTGAGATAACTGAAAACTATTCTGTTTTATGTCTTTGTATTAAAAAGCTGTGCAGTCTATTTATTAGTGCTCAATGACGGGTTAACATTTTATACTACAACCAGAATGTGTTTTTACTCTCACTAGGGGGCAGTAGAGGCCAGGAAAACAAAAGCAACAACTGGAAGAAATAAAAGTGGTGTTGAGATTCATCCATGTTTGTTACACCTGAAATATACCTGAGAAACAGACCTTAATCTTTAATTGTGCTTTTTCCATTTGATTCATGGTTTAACTGATGAACGAAGACAGAGAAGTGGAAATACAGTTAGAGGGGCAGTGGGCTGGCAGTCAGTTCAGCTTTGTTTTTATGTCCTTCATGTCTGCAGTGAATGACACCGTTATGATTGTAATGGTGATAAACGGTTCCAGTTCTCCTCTCAGCCAAATTACAGTCCTCTCCTCTCTGTGTGCGTTTGATAATGTCTGTTTCTGACGTTAACAGGAGTAAACATTGTCCTTTTTGTAACAGTCAGCTGTACATTTCTCTGATTAGACTGTGCTTTTTCGTGATCCTCCATAATGACCTCATAAACTTAATCTCCCTTTGGTCCCCCTTGTCCTCTATCCTGCTCCTTGCATCGAGTATTTTTCTCCCTTGTCACGACAACTGCTTGCCTCTTATCTCTTAATGTAGTGCATCCCTCCAACCTCCCGCCCCTGGTGTGGTTGCGGTTGCACCTGGCCTATAAGAATGAGCAATGAGCGAGAGGAAACTGCGAAGCGTGTATTAGCTCAGGGCACACGGTAGTCATTATGGGGCTAAAGCACTGCCAGCGTGCTTGATGAGGGGGAACAACGGAGCCTCGCCCTGGGACAGTCCATTAAACTCCCCCTCTTTGTCTTTCTGTCTGTTGCTAACTCGAACACACAAAGAAACACACGTACACAGGTCTAGATGGATCTCTAGTGTATTCGTGTACATGACCAAAAGCCACGTCTTTCTCCTTATCTTGTACCCTAACCTCATCACCTGGACGGTGGTGTCAGCATTAACCCATTCCCTCGGCCCCAGAACGGGCTCTTTGAGGATTGTAATCTTCTCTCAAACAAGAATTTTCCTTTTAAACTCTTTCTACTACAACAATGTAATGAATGTGCAGGTAAAATGAAACTAAACTACCAAGAATATTCAGTTAAACTCCTTTAGACTTGCTCTTTCTTTAGATCAAGGGTCACCAACTCCAGTCTTTAAGGATTACTTTTTTTTAATCCTATAAATTGAAGCTGTGTCCCTGCTCCAAACCACCTGATTCAAACAAATGAGTAATTAACAGCCTTCTGTACAAGTCAACAAGGCAAAGGGGTAATTAAACAATTTCATTCAGGTGTGGTGGAGCAGAAAACATGCAAGACCCAGTCCCAATACTCACACCTCCATCCTTGTGCCCTTCAAATGTGCGTTCCTTTCCAGTGGTGTGTTGGCGTGGGATGTCCCTGATTCTTAAGTGTGGATCTCAGCCCTGCCCCTGTTGCACTCTTGATCTGCACTTCGCTGATGCCTGCATTGTTGAGGAGTTTGGTGAAGGGTATTTCCCAAAATCCATTGCTGCGTTGGAATTTTGAGAAGGCAGAAAGATATTGTTAATTGACAACTATGCTGGTGTGAATTTTTGGACACAACATGCCAGTAATTGAATAACTTGTTTTAATATTGTTCAGTTTTAAATAGTTTCAAGCAGCACAATTACAAACAGCAACCTGCACCCCCATTTAGGAAGTCGCAGTCGATGACGCGATGTTCACTGTCCCAGTTCTACAATTATTTTCACTCTTGTTCATTTCACATTCAGAGGCTTACATGCACTTCCATCAACTGCACTTCCTAGACAACCGTAGGCTGCAGTGTGGGTATTCGAACTGGGCCCAAGCAGTTATGGATGCAGCGTTGGAGAATTGGAATTGGTGACTCCTGATTCAAATGATATAGCCATCAAGATTCTTATATGCTTCAAATAAGACCCCAAAAATGTAATTATTATCATTGAGAGTATGTATTGAAGCATCATCTTTCATTCTACATAATATTGAATTATGTTCGTCAGCAAACATTACATCCAGAATTTCTTATTACTCCGCCAATATCAACATAAATAAGTGACTTTTACACATTTAGCCTTTTTAAAATCTAAATGGGAAATAAAAAAATAAGATTCAAGTGTTTCAAGACACATTTCCTGTCTGACCTATTGGGGTTGAGCACCCATTTTTCTGTATCCTTTTTTTTCTGTAGTAATTAGCATGCTAATGGGTTAATAAAAGTCTCCTGGTCCAAGGTTGCCTTTGGAGTTGAAATATGACAAAGTACTTTTTAATGAGGACGTGCTAGTGTTATTGCTTTATATTGAACTCATCTTTCATCATAAAATTTTTATTGAAAAAGTTTTGCAAAAGATTTCTTTTTTTTCCTCTGAGTGAAATTATTGGATTCAGATGATGAGTGATCATAGATTCAAACTGTACTTTGAAGGAAACCATTCATAACATGAAGGAATCTTTTCCACATATGACTCAGTGAACAAGTCAGACACAGCAGTGAACAATAAAATCCTCCATCCATCCATCCATCCATCCATCCATTTTCAGTCGCTTATCCAGAGTTGGGTCACGGGGGCAGCAGCCTAAGCCGAGACACCCAGACTTCCCACTCCCTAGCTACTTGGGCCAGCTCTTCCGGGGGAATCTCAAGGCGTTCCCTGGCCAGCCGAGAGAAATAGTTCCTCTAACGTGTCCTGGGTCTTCACTTGGGTCTCCTCCCAGTTGGACGTGCCCGGAAAACCTCACCAGGGAGGCGTCCAGGAGGCATCCTGACCAGATGCCTGAGCCACTTCAGCTGGCTCCTCTCGATGTTGACCCCTGCGCAGGAAACTCATTTCGGCCACTTGTATCCATGATCTCATTCTTTTGGTCACTACCCAAAGCTCATGGCCATAGGTGATCGTTGGAACGTAGATCAACCAGTAAATAATAATGCATTTAATTTATAGGCGCCTTTCAAAACCCAAGGTCACCTCACAAAACGTGATAAAACTTGCACACAAATAAGAATAAGATAATTTAAACAATAAAACTACAAAAAGTATGCTATAAATGTCAGAGTAAATAGTTTGTGGGCTAGAGTGTAAGCCAGGTTGAACAGGTGAGTTTTGAGTTTGGATTTGAATGAGAGGAGGGAGTCAGTGTTTCGGATGTCAGGAGGAAGTGAGTTCCAGAGCCGAGGAGCAGAGCAACTGAAAGCTCTGTTTCCAACGGTGGTGAGATGAGCAGGGGGAACCACAAGGTGAATGGCAGAGGAAGACCTGAGGGAGCGAGATGGGACAGCAACATGGATGAGATCGGAGAGGTAAGGAGGGGCGAGACAGTGGATACATTTGTAGGTGAGAAGCAGGATTTTGAATGAGATTCTGTGTTCAGTAGGCAGCCAATGGAGACGCTGAAGAACAGGGCTGATGTGATCTCTGTAGGGGGTATGAGTGATGATCCGTGCAGCAGCATTTTGGAGGAGTTGGAGCCGATGGAGGGATTTATGGAGGAGACCAAAAAGGAGAGAGTTACAGTAGTCAGTCCTAGAAGTGACTTGGCTGTGTACGAGGATGGCTGTAGCCTGAGGAGTGAGAGAGGGACGGAGTCGGTTGATATTGCGTAAATGAAAGTAGGCTGAGCGAATGATGTTATTGATGTGGGCTTTGAATGATAAAGTGCTGTCAAGGATGACTCCAAGACTCTTTACATGGGGGGAAGGAAGGATGGAGGAATTTTCTATGTTAATTGATATGCTGGGGGATATGTTCAGCGTGGAGGGTTTGCCAATGAGTAGAATTTCGGTTTTATTGCTGTTGAGTTTCAGGAAGTTTGAAGAGAACCACAGCTGGATAGGGAGACTGGAGGGAAGATAGCATCGGGTTGAGAGGAGATATAGATTTGAGTGTCATCTGCGTAGAAGTGGAAATTTATCTTGTATTTGTGAAAGATATGGCCAAGTGGAAGAATGTGGATGATAAATAAGAGAGGTCCAAGGACAGAGCCCTAGGGAACACCAGCAGAAACAGCAACAGGGTGAGAAGAAAAGGAATTTAATTGAACAGACTGAAATCGGCCAGTGAGATAGGAGAACCAGGAGAGAGCAGTGTGAGTGATACCAAGGGAAGCTAACCGGTTAAGAAGGGTTAAGTGAGAGATGGTGTCGAAAGCTGCACTAAGATCAAGAAGGATGAGTAGAGAAAGAAAACCGGAGCCAGCTGCCATGAGAAGGTCATTTGTGATTTTAACAAGAGCTGTTTCTGTGCTGTGTCGAGGGCGAAAACCACATTTAACCCACTCTGGCTCAAATAAAAGTTTTGATAAAAGGACGAACAACTAAGTTCTTCAGGGGTACTTCTGAGTTAAAAAATGCTCATGAAATACATATGTGGAGTTACCAGGTAGGTAAGTTTTAACATTGCAAATCTGCAGTGCCTGCCTCCAGAGCGCTAATAAATAATAAATAAAAATCTTATAATCATTCAAAACCAAAGAAAATAAATGCATCTTATTACAGTTATGTCATGGTTTGTGCTGAGTTAAACTGGTTTTGTTTTCCTCTGAGTGCTGTCTGCAGGTGGGCGTGTCCTGGAGAGCACAGTTGTTGCTGTTCAGCCCATCAGTGGTCAGGGGATTTAAGGAGCGGCGTGACAACTCACCAGTGCCGGACGATACTCAGTCTTGGGTAGTTCTAGCCGCTACCAGTCCTATCTCTTGTCGTCTCAGAATATATTGTTGTCTTTTTGTATCCTGACTCCGCGTTTATCTGATCTATTCTCCTGACCCATCCAGATTTCCCTCACCTGCAAAGAACCTCACACTTCAATAACTTTGGATTCACTCAAGCCTTCAGCCACGTCATTCACCTCTGACCACCAGCTCTCCACCGCCCACCTGCTCACCTGGACACACCTGCAGCCAGCTCCCTGTGCTCATTTCCCAGCCTTGGTCTCTCGATCTCCCGCTCAGCCAGACCTGACCTGCCTCGCCTCCTTGGCTTCCCAACTTCCTGAAGACCAACACTCCTCAACCCTCTGGATCTTTTTTTTCTCTCCTCCACAAAGACTTTAAAGAGCAAGTAATGTCTAAATTAACGTTTTTTTGGCTGATGAACTGTATAAATGAGTGTCTAATAGTGTTTTAAATGTGTGTATTCATTATTTTAGCATTTTGGTGCATTTTCTTTAAAAATTAAAAATTCTGCCTAAGCATAGCGCCACCTTCAGCTTAAAATATAGAGTTTGAGTCATTTTGAATACACTTTAGCCAATGGCTATAAGGTACTACGTAAACCAGTAGAGTACTACATAGCAGCTCTGTGTCAAAGTTATAAAAGTATCGAGAGTCTCGGTCACGCCTTGTGGCGAGTTGGGAGTTGGATTTGCAAGCAGTGTAGGACGGTTAGCGGTAGTTCAGCATTAGCATATAGCATTAGCATATCCTAGTCTTTAGCATAGCTTTTAGTGTTATACATACAGTACTTATTTAGTGTTAGCTTGGCTGTTGGATATTGTAGTTTAGTTAGTGTTTGGCTGTTAGTGTAATTAAGAAAGTAGTTCAGGTTTAGTGTTCCATATCGTGTTAGTATGGTGAGAAGGTGTAGTGTAGAGGGTTCGGTGGCTCTGTGGGGTTGTACTCCTTTCCGCTGGACTTAGAAATTAGGCGCCAGTGATTGCGTGCAATCGGTGTCTGGAAAACAGTCAGCTCCCGCCTGGTGCTGTAGTTTGCAACCAGCATTTTATCCGCAATTCCTTCGCCAACATGATGGAGTTTGAACTGGGTTATTCTGCACATCTCCGTTTGAAGAGGGAGGCCGTGCCCACCGTGGCTATTCCGCAATTTAGATGCAGCCCACCGACTCTACTCCCCCACCATGGCGGGCGCCAGTCTGAGGTGAGTAAGCGAAATAAAAGTTTTAACATCTTCTAAAGACAATTCCCTACCTAAATGCAAAGTTTGAGAGACGTGGTTCACTTCCTCTAGCTTTTATCAGCCTGCACTGCCTTCGGGCTGATTTGTCAAGTTCACAAAATGTGGAACGGGATGTAAGGTTAGAATCAGCGGCGAATCGGAACATATCTCGAAGCCCTGGCCAACAAAGCGGTCCACATGACTATTACTGTCAGGCTCAGAGAAAATTCGGGTTGTTTTTGTGTCAGTCAGTAATTCTGCAACAGTGACTCTAACGCAGCACTAGTTGACAGACAGCATTACAGCGTCTATGTAAACATTTTATTATCACCTTCTAGTCTTAATTTGTTTTACAGATTATTGTTACACGCAGAGGTGGAAAGTAACAAATCACATTTACTCACGTTACTGTAATTGAGTAGCTTTTTTGTATATTTATACTTTTTAAGTCGTTTTTAAAAGCTGTACTTTTACTTTTATTTGAGTAAGTTTTTAAAAAAGAATTGTAATTCGCTACATTTTAAATCATATCCGTTACTGAGTAAAAATAAATTATAGGCTTAATACATTAAAATTATTACGTGTAGCAGTGTCGGAACGGAAAGAGACACCTGCATGAGCGCCGCGTCTAAACCGTGGGGGGGGGGGGGGGGTGTACACTTTTGCTCAAAGACATCAGTTCATTTCCTCAACTCGCTGTTTACCTCCTCTCTCCCTCCTCTCCTGTAGGTTGGATGACACCTCGCACCTTTGCGCACCAGTGTGACGTCATCAGAATTCTGCTTGGCTCAGTAGCCGGACTCGGTTCAGTGTTTGAAATGTTTCCCTACTGCTCCACACGGCAGTGGCAAAATAACGTTTAGCGCTCATAACAAGCGGATTCTCAGCGCTTTGCTCAGAAAACAGAAGACCTGCAGGCCTCTGTGAGTTAAAACATCCTGATACTGTTCAGGTGTAAACATTGTGCTCCATCCCTGTGTTTGAACTCAGAAGATGCTTCTTGATGCCACAGATATGTGATGATTTAGCTTGTTTCTTTATTTTACTCCAGAATAAGAGATTAAAGTATTACAAATGCAGTTCAATGTAGTTAAATTAGTCATGACGCGTGTGTGTGTGTGTGTGTGTGTGTGTGTGTGTGTGTGTGTGTGTGTGTGTGTGTTACACATATAGGACTGCATGAGACAGTGTGGTTTCATCAAATCCATGCATCCTATATCTTGGCTGAAGTAATGGCTCAGGAAAAGGAAAATAACTTATATTTCATACATAATGATGTCTTAATAGTGTCTATGATAATGTTTTATCTTATCTTTAGTCTGGGAGGTGTAACATTTCATGATACAAGCCTTTTAAAATATGTTAAAGTGTTACAAGAGGAGATAAATGCATGAATTTAAAGTTCATGTTTGGAGACCTACCTTCACAGTTTGGAGGCTCACGCTGGTGAGGAGACACCGTTAGTTCTAGTAACACCTGGGCTCCCAAGGCCTGTTCTGACAGGATGGACGTTACGGGACCATTAAGGATTCCAGTTGGATGATTGGAGGATTACTTAGGAGGATTGGAATGAACCATGGACGTAATTTTTTTTTGGGGGGGGGGGACAGGAGGGACATGTCCCCCCCACTTTTTCCAAAGTCAAGTTTTGACCCCTGCACTTTTTACCATCCAAAAACAATATTACGCTATATTAAATTGACACTGGTTGAGCTCTAGGACCAAGCAGAAAGCAACTGTTTGTGTTGAAGGCTGTTTCCCATTAGAACATATTGTAAAGATACCCCCCCCCCCTCCATGTCCCCCCCACTTCTAAAGTGAAAATTACGTCCTTGGAATGAACACACTGATTTCAGTGGTGAAGGGTTAAATGAGTGAGTGAATCCACTACCAAGGATTAACTCTACTAACTTTAAAAATCAGCTGCTCTAAATAAGCATGAAGGTCAGAGAGGAGCTCTAGGATGGACACGAATAAAGGAACTGTAATGTAGAGGTAAAGCAGGGCAGGGCCAACGTTAACAGCTGTCATACGGTCCATCTGAAATGTTTGACTTTCATTTGGCTTGTTATGTGATAGGTTAGAGCACAGTCTCATGTTAGAGTTTTGTCATGAGAGCATTGAGATACCTCACATACTGATGGCATCTTAAAAAATTATTTTTTCTAAAAATAAAGAATAATTTTAACCACAATTGAAACAATCGTAGAAAAACCTCGTCCAGTCAATGTGCACATCCTGTTCTCACTGATTGGATAGAAATCCCTCCTTCAAGCTGTGCGTGTTTGAGTGTGTGTGTATGCGCGCACACACACAAGCGAATTATGAACTGGCGTTGTGATTTAGCACTACTTAGATGTAGCCATCCTTACGCTGACAAAAATGTAACTAAGTAACTTTTACTTTGAGTACATTTTGTTTACGATACTTTTTACTTTTACTTGAGTAAAAATTTAGACAAGTACTTTTACTTGTAATTGAGTAAAAAATTATCAAAGTATTGGTAATCGTACTTAAGTAAGAAATTTTAGTACTCTTTCCACCTCTGGTTACACGTGATTTTATGCTCTTTTAAACATTTATAAATGTGCTGCTTCTTTGTTTTTTACATAGCCACCCAGTTTAGAGCTCACAGCCTCAGTGTGTCTTGTGACACAGGGACCATGACGGAAATTCATCTTCCAGAAAGTCCCAGAGCAGCATCCACACCCCTGAAAAGACCAAGATGTGAGGTGTCTGCTGTTGATTCCAGCTTCCACCTCAATGACAGTGCAAGCTCAGTGAACTTTTCAAGGTAAAAATTTAAAACATTTCAGAATTTTTAAGATATTAACAATTAAATAAGTATGTGATTACACCATGACATCATGAAGGAGGCTACTGATTCTGCCCCTGTGACACTTGGTGGTGACGTGTGAGCTGATTCACCTGGTAAATAATTTTTCGTCTTCGTCTTCGTCTTCCTCCGCTTATCCGGGTCCGGGTCGCGGGGGCAGCATCCCAATTAGGGAGCTCCAGGCCGTCCTCTCCCCGGCCTTGTCCACCAGCTCCTCCGGCAGGACCCCAAGGCGTTCCCGGACCAGATTGGAGATGTAACCTCTCCAACGTGTCCTGGGTCGACCCGGGGCCTTCTGCCGGCAGGACATGCCCGAAACACCTCCCCGGGGAGGCGTCCAGGAGGCATCCTGACCAGATGCCCAAACCACCTCAACTGGCTCCTTTCGATCCGGAGGAGCAGCGGTTCTACTCCGAGTCCCTCCCGAATGTCCGAGCTCCTCACCCTATCTCTAAGGCTGAGCCCGGCCACCCTACGGAGGAAACTCATTTCGGCCGCTTGTATCCGCGATCTCGTTCTTTCGGTCATTACCCAAAGCTCATGACCATAGGTGAGGATTGGGACGTAGATCGACCGGTAAATCGAGAGCCTGGCTTTCTGGCTCAGCTCCCTCTTCCCCACGACAGATCGGCTCAGCGTCCGCATCACTGCAGACGCCGAACCAATCCGCCTGTCGATCTCCCGATCCCTCCTACCCTCACTCGTGAACAAGACCCCGAGATACTTAAACTCCTCCACTTGAGGTAGGACCTCTCCCCCGACCCGGAGGTGGCAAGCCACCCTTTTCCGGTCGAGAACCATGGTCTCAGATTTGGAGGTGCTGATCCTCATCCCAGCCGCTTCACATTCGGCCGCGAACCTACCCAGCAAGAGCTGAAGGTCAGAGCTGGATGAAGCTAGGAGGACCACATCATCCGCAAAAAGCAGAGACGAGATTCTCCTGCCACCAAACTCGACACACTCCACACCACGGCTGCGTCTAGAAATTCTGTCCATAAAAGTGATGAACAGAACCGGTGACAAAGGACAGCCCTGGCGGAGTCCAACCCTCACTGGGAACAGGTCCGACTTACTACCGGCTATGCGGACCAAACTCACGCTCCTCTGGTAAAGGGACTGAATGGCCCTTAACAGAAAGCCACCCACCCCATACTCCTGGAGCGTCCCCCACAGGGTGCCCCTGGGGACACGGTCATAAGCCTTCTCCAAATCCACAAAGCACATGTGGATTGGTTGGGCAAACTCCCATGCCCCCTCCATCACCCTTGCAAGGGTATAGAGCTGGTCCACAGTTCCACGGCCAGGACGAAAACCACATTGCTCCTCCTCTATCTGAGATTCAACTATCGATCGGACCCTCCTCTCCAGTACCTTGGCGTAGACCTTTCCCGGGAGGCTGAGGAGTGTGATCCCCCTATAGTTGGAACACACCCTCAGGTCACCCTTCTTAAAGATGGGGACCACCACCCCGGTCTGCCACTCCCTAGGAACTGCCCCCGATGACCACGCAATGTTGTAGAGACGTGTCAACCATGACAGCCCTACAACATCCATAGCCTTGAGATACCCAGGACGAACCTCATCCGCCCCCGGGGCTCCGCCGCTGTGTAGTTGTTTGACTACCTCAGCAACTTCTGCCCCCGAGATCGGACAGTCCATCCCCAGGCCTCCCAGCTCTGGTTCCTCCTCGGAATGCGCATTGGTGGGATTGAGGAGCTCCTCAAAGTATTCCTTCCACCGTCCGACTATAGCCTCAGTTGACGTCAGCAGCTCCCCATCCCCACTGTAAACAGTGTGAGCGAGTTGCTGCCTTCCTCTCCTGAGGTGCCGGACAGTTTGCCAGAACCTCTTTGGAGCCGATTGATAGTCTTTCTCCATGGCCTCACCAAACTCCTCCCACGCCCGAGATTTTGCCTCGGCAACTGCCACTGCTGCACCCCGCTTGGCTATCCGGTACCTGTCTGCTGCCTCCGGAGACCCACAGACCAGCCACGCCCTGTAGGCCTCCTTCTTCAGCCTGACGGCTCCCCGAACCTCTGGTGTCCACCAGCGGGTACGGGGGTTGCCACCACGACTGGCACCGGCCACCTTACGACCACAGCTAGCAACAGCCGCCTCGACAATCGCAGAGTGGAACAAGGCCCACTCGGACTCAATGTCCCCCACTGCTCTCAGGACGTGGTCAAAGCTCTGCCGGAGGTGGGAGTTGAAGACCGTCTTGACAGGTTCTTCTGCCAGGCGTTCCCAGCAGACCCTCACTATGCGTTTGGGTCTGCCAGGTCTACGCGGCATGTTCCCTTGCCATCTGATCCAACTCACCACCAGGTGGTGATCAGTTGACAGCTCCGCCCCTCTCTTCACTTGGGTGTCCAAAACATACGGCCACAGGTCAGATGATACGACTACAAAATCTATCATCGACCTGTGACCTAGGCTGCCCTGGTACCAAGTGTACCGGTGGGCATCCTTATGTTCGAACATGGTGTTCGTTATGGCCAAACTGCGGCTTGCACAGAAGTCCAATAACAAAACACCGCTCGAGTTCAGATTAGGTGGGCCGTTCCTCCCAATCACACCCCTCCAGGTCAAGCTGTCATTGCCCACGTGAGCATTGAAGTCCCCCAGCAGGACAATGGAGTCCCCTGATGGAGCACTATCTAGCACTCGTCCCAGGGACTCCAGAAAGGGTGGGTACTCTGAACTGATATTTGGCCCATAAGCACAAACAAAATTTTTACATTAAATATTTCGTTCTTTGCTATCAAAAGTAAATTAACTAATAACCTGCATTACTGCAGGACACTCAGCAAAATATGGACTCTACACCATGAGGCAGGCTCATGTTAATATTCTATAGGAGCACCTAAGGTGAGCAACACCACAGATTATTGCTATTACTGTACACTGTCCTGGATTTGTTTTCTTTCTGCATCTCATCATTAGCCTGGCTGATCACCTGATAACTCCTGTCATCTGGTTATGACAGCATGAGGATGTCCTCACACACCTGTAACCTATCAGCTCATCTGGCAGAATAGAGAGAGAAGAGACAACACCACATTTCCTGTTCCTGGAAAGCCTTCAGTCATTCTTCGATGACTGAGAACCTCCATCAGCTCTGTCTCCTGTCTGCCCACAATTATGAAAATAAAAATTGTGTTTGACAAGTTTTTCGTGCTGCCAAATATCTCATTTTGATTCCAGTTTTGATATTTTAATGGATATTTATAAATTACATTAATTGAATTATCACATTGTTGCATGTTTAACTAGCTCTATTGTGATGAATTAAACTAGCACCTCACTGTTAAAAGCTTGTTTTAATTTCAAGCATGTTAAAGTATTTATGGACATGAACAAAAACAGGAAATATATAAATTGAGATTTATTTAATTAATATAACAAATAAGGGGGGAAGAGTCATTGAAAGGCACATTCTTCTGGAAGCTCCTGATCCTGACGACACCAGCAGAGGAGACCAGCTGCAGACACCAGGGGATCACCTACGACCAAGAGAGCAGCTGGTATCCGTAAATAAATAAATGAGGGCAGTTTTAGTGGGCTGAACACATCACAGAATAATTTTCTCATGGGGTAGTTTCATAACTTTCTATGCAGCAGACTGTAACATGAGCCCAGGGCTCCTGGAGAGCTGCTATCCAGCACGTTTCAGTGGTTTTCCTGCTTTAACAGGTTAGATTAGCTGTTAAGCAGTTCAGCTATTTGTTGCTGATTAAAACTAGGTGTGTTGAAGCAGATAAATCTCTAAAACATGCTGAATACTAGCTCTCTAGGGCCGTGGAGGCAAACCCTGCAGCTAATCTAATGCTATGGCTAACGGCTACTTACCATTCAGAGCTGGTTCTGTTGGGTCGGTTCCGGTAGTTTCAGGCAACTCACAAGCTCAAAACAATAAGGCTCAGGTCCGCTTGTCTCCTCCAAATAGACTTGGCCCCTTTCTTCTCGAGTGTCTGGGTAAGGAGGGGGAGAAGCATCCTCCACTTCGAATGACTGCTCAGAGTGAAGGGAGCTAGCATCGTCTCGTTACCCATCATCTTCTTCACTGCCGTGGCTCCGCCCTCTTGGTCCGCCAGGCAACGCCTACTAATGTTGCAGTTTTTAAAATTGATACGTGGGTGGAGAAGGACTCTGAGGCACACTTGACCTGCTCTTTAATAAAATACATAGAAACTTTTACTTACCTCTGGTTCTGTGGTGATTCTTCATTTTGTGGGTCTAAAACCTACCCTCTAACATGACAGAATCATCTGGCCAACAGTCTGACCCCATTGCTGAATCACTTCCGCCTGCTTTAGCCACAACGTTATCCCAGCACGACAGCTCCATAGAGACCCTCATCGATCAGCAAGCTAACACTAATAGGCATCTTTTCCAGTTAGAATTCATGATTCGACAGCTGAATGACAGAATCTCTGTTCCCGCTGCTCCTGTTCTTCCGCCAGCAGCCCAACAACTTCCGGTTCAGTCTGGTCCATCACATCCTTGGCATTTCCGGGTCACGGACTCACCACCTTCCGACACCTTCTCTTGTGAGTTTGGCAAAGTCCGAGGTTTTCTTCTACAATGCTCATTGACGTTTGAAAGATCCCCAGAGATATTCTCCAGCGATCCTGTTAAAATCTCCTACATTGTTGGTTTACTCCGAGGTCGGGCGTTGCAATGGGCGGAGGCTAAAAGCCGTGACACCAACCTCCTTAAAGGGTCACTAGCAGATTTTCTTCTGGATTTTAACGGAACATTTGTTCAATCTGAAACTTCTGCTGAAATAGCCAAGTTGTTGTGGAACATGAGACAAGGAAAACAAACCATTGCTGATTTTACCATCAATTTTAGAACTCTAGCCACAACCTCAAAGATGGATGACGATTCCTTAAAGGGAGCTTTTTCTCAGGCCCTGAATGACCAGATCCAGGATCATTCTTCTTCCGGCACTCACAGAGAACAGTCGCTTCTGCCTTTTGCTCCCTTATCTGTATTTTCCCAAGGCTCTTTTTGTCCCATCTGCCTACAGAGCGCTTCTCTGCATTTCCTCTGCAATCACTATTTTTCAACATGGATTTAATTAATTGGTCATTCAACGCGATTGATAAGATTTTTTCTACAATGAGGATGGAGGAGGGGGCTCGCGCTTGCCCTCAAGGAACACACGCAGCGGGATATATGTTCGATTCCTGGAAGAAGTGGAATATCATCTGTCTCTCTCAGCTGTCCATTGAGGACGTCGAAGATATGTGGATATTTGGCCGGATGATCGCTGGATTTCTTCTGATTGGAGTGGGAGGATATCTGGCTTTCCGTTAAATTGGGATGACGGGAGCGATTGGAGGGCGACCCGCAACCATGGACGGCACCGTCCGTGTGGATACCTCACAGACTGGGACGTTGCTCGAGGTGAATCGCAAGCTGGACAATGTCTTAGCTGCGTTACCGGTGTTAGCGCGCAAGATTGATATCATCTCGGAAAGGGTCACCGGACGGTGTGGAGATGTTTAACCACTGAACTGGCTTCACTGGAGGACTTGAATGATCAATACAGACTTAAGGCAGAGAGGAAAAATTATCTCTGCCTGACCCAAACAAAGTTCTGTTATCGAATCTGATGCCATAAGCAGCCTTGGAGTTGCATGCAATAACCCCCACGATGGAAGGAATGCAGACAAATGCTGTGAAACTCTACCCCCCCCCCCCCCCCCCCGCGCGCCTTCAGATTGTGGTCTCCAGCGAGGTCATTACGTTGAAGGAACTCTCTGCTCTCTGTGCTTCCCCATGATCTCCCTCCCACCTGCGGATTCAGCTGGTTGAGCGCCACACAGGCAGCCCCCGCTGAGGAAACCAGGATCCCAGCCCCTCCCTCCTACCTACCGGGTCTCATGTTTTGAACTGTGAGGTTCGTGCTTATATGTCGGGTGTTTTTTTTTGCATTAGAGTGCTACACCCTGCTGGTGTAACCCTGTTAATGCCTTTTTTCTCCCTCCCCTGAACTTTCCTCATGTATTCCCTCATTTATCTACAAAAGGAGCGCCATCATGGCTGCTCCCATGGTCTGCCTGTATCTGTCCTGTCTATATGTGTGTGTGTAACCTTGGTCAGGTTGTACTATGGAGTCAAGTTCCTACGCTCTGATCTGGAGCGCTGGCAATAAAATTCATTCTGATTCTGATTCTGAATTAGCCCTTTTTCCCGATACGAAGGATCTGGAGGACCTGATAACATTAGCCACTCATATCGAAAAAAGATTAAAGAGCCGTCCTAAGTACGCTAACCCATGTTTTGTGTCCACTATGCCCAGCCAGTCTACCGGTCCCACACCATTTCCTGTGCAATCACCCACTCCGTCCTCAGCCACTGTCCTGTCTGATGAACCTATGCAGATAGGCCGTGCCAGTTTAACCCCAGAAGACAAACAACACAGTTTTGCTTCCCGGTTATGTTTGTACTGTGGTAACCCAGGCCATTTTGCGTATAACTGTCCAGTTTGTCCAAAAGGGAGAGCCCACCAGTGATACCGGGTTACTAGTGGGCGGCAGCATGAACCATAAAGCCTCCCGATGTTCACTAACCTGCTTCGTTTCTTTCAACCAGCATACTCACCCTACTACAGCCCTCATAGTTTATGGTTGCGAAAATGACCTACTGGATCAAACCATCGTTTCCCGGCTGGGAATTCCCACAGTACCTCTCATACCCCCTATTCGGGCCTCATCACTGGATGGAAACTCGCTGACCACCATCACTCATCAAACTGTACCCATCAAACTACAGGTTTCCGGAAATCATCATGAGGTTATGAAATTTTTTGTTTTTCCCTCTCCTCAGTCCCCCGTAGTTTTGGGACATGACTGGCTGGTCACCCACAACCCTCACATCGGTTGGGGAGCCAGTCAGGTGGTGGCTTGGAGTCCTTTTTGCCATTCCCATTGTCTACTGTCTGCTACTATTTCTGCTCAGGTTCCTGTGTCCAGTCCTTCAACGCCACCGGACCTCTTTGGGGTCCCTCCGAAGTATCATGATTTACAAACCATTTCCTGCATCTCTGCCACCCCATCAGCCATACGATTCCGGTATGGATCTGCTCCCGGGGGCTACTCTTCCATCCAGTCGGTTGTACAGTCTATCTAAAACTGAACGTGAGTGTATGGTCACCCACTTCTCGGAGTCCCTTGCATCAGGTATAATACGGCCTTCCACCTCACCCCTAGGCACAGTTTTTTTGTGTCTAAGAAAGAAGGCTCCCTGTGTCCTTGCATTTATTACAGATGATTGAATCAAATCACCATCAAGAACAAGTATCCTCTGCCTTTGTTGTTGTCTACATTTGACCCTGTACAGGATGCCACCGTATTTACTAAACTGGACCTCGGAAATGCCTACCATCTGATCAGAGTCAGGGAGGGCGATGAGTGGAAGATGGCCTTCAAGACTTCCCTGGGCCACTACGAATACCTTGTCATGCCTTTTGGCCTTACCAACGCCCCCGCTGTCTTCCAGTCTCTGGTAAACTCCGTTGTAAATGATTACATCCATAAGTTCGTAACCGTATCTCGATGACATCCTGATATTTTCCAAGTCCCTTCCTGAACACCGTCAGCATGTCCGAGCAGTCCTGCAACGCCTTCTGGAAAGCTACCTCGTTGTTAAAGCCGAGAAATGTGAATTCCATGCCCCCTCTGTGAAGTTCCTGGGATTCGTCTTGGAGAGTGGGCGGTTGAAGACCGATCCGGAGAAGGTAGACGCAGTCCTTGACTGGCCAATTCCCACGACCCGCAAACAATTGCAACGCTTCCTTGGTTTCGCAAATTTTTACCGATGTTTCATCCGTAATTACAGCCAGGTTGCATCTCCCCTGACTAAGCTAACATCCATAAAAACACCTTTTGCTTGGACAGATGAAGCCAGCAAGGCTTTCCTCGAGTTAAAGTCCCATTTTACCCAAGCCCCCGTTTAGTCTCGCCCTGATCCCTCCATGCAATACACTGTTGAAGTTGACGCCTCGGATTCCGGTGTTGGTGCTGTTCTCTCTCAAACCTCCCCGTCTGATAACCTGCTCCACCCTTGTGCTTTCTTTTCCAAGAAACTCACACCAGCGGAACAGAACTACGATGTGGAAGATCGAGAGCTGCTAGCCGTGAAGTTGCCCCTAGAGGAATGGCACCATTGGCTAGAAGGAGCTGAGCACCCTGTCATAACCAAGTCTTAAAGCCGAGAAATGTGAATTCCATGCCCCCTCTGTGAAGTTCCTGGGATTCGTCTTGGAGAGTGGGCGGTTGAAGACCGATCCGGAGAAGGTAGTCCTTGGCTGGCCAATTCCCACGACCCGCAAACAATACATAGACACTTTTACTTACTTCTGGTTCTGTGGTGATTCTTCATGTCGTGGGTCAAAAAACTACCCTCTAACATGACAAGTTATTGTCCCATCAGTTAGAAACGGGACTGCAGCGATATGAAAGGTTTTGTACTGATGTATAGTTCTGAATCTGATCTCACACCCAGCTACTGACCCTGGGTCAGCAGCCTGCTGAGCTGGTCTTTAAATGCACAATATGCATCACTTTAGATTTACATGATTTTCCAAGCTGATAACAGTTGAGGAACATAAATTGTCATGATGACAGAAAAAGCTTTCTGCAAGAAAAGGTTTTTTATTGAGCTTTTTGACACCAAATCAAAAAACTTTCCTTAACCCAGCTAACCTTTTCCACCTAATTTTATCCAACTAGTTGCCTATTCTGGTCCTTCTGTCGGACCTCTTTACTGGAGAAAAACTATGAAGACACGATAGCAGTTCCCACTGCACTGGTAAGTGATGATGAATAGGTTCTCGGTATTTGTTGTTCCTAACATGTATTATGGATATCCTTCTTGTTTTGCAGAAACAAGATGAGGATGTTTTTATTCATCAAATATTCATTAGATTACTCAAGTTTTATTTCAATATTTTTGTCAAACTAATATTTTAATGCCGAGGCTTGAGGCCAGCTGCACAACTGTTCCTTTGGAGCAGATAGGTCATGCAGATTTACCTGAAACATCCCAAAGAGTCAGATCTATCCCATGCTTATGCTGGTGCTCCTTTGGCCTCAAAGAGTTCAAACTTTACTATATTCAATCCTCACATGATGCAGATAGGGGATGGGTTAAAGGTACTTAGTGGTACGCAAACTTCTACAGTACTTCCTTCACATAGTTCTCTATTCAGACACGTTTAAACCATGACAGAGAAAAGGATTCCATGGATTAAGGCCTGGATTAGTGGTGTAAATTCACTATTTACTTACTTTAACTATTTGTTTAGCACAAACTGCTCTTTCTCTAGCCTCAGTTCTATTAAAAAGTCTTCTACCTAAACCCTTGTCATGTTCTGTGTATCAACTAAATTTCTGTGTTTGTTTTGCTACTGAATTAGGCCACTGTCTTCAGGGAATACATTTACCATTAGGCTACAGGGTGTTTATATGTAAACTCTGAAACAGTGCTTAGAAGTTGGTATGTTATAGAAACATCCACAGGACAAGAAGCTGGTTTCTCAAAATAAGTTTACCCTGAGAGCTAAACTCTTTTGTAAGGTTAACTCCCATCAGATGTTCATTCTCTGTCTTCATCAAAAGCCTCACTCTCCGTTTTGCAGGCGTCACCATGTTGTTCTTCTGGAGCCAGGGTGGGAGGTGGAAAGTCTCCTAATTCGCAAGGATCAGCACAACCTCGAGTGCAATGACTGAGCCTCGCCTTAGGTCCACCACCTTAGTGATCATGGTATTTCCCCTGGCAGGTAAGGATGATGTAGCTCATCACCACCATTGTGTGAATGTGTGTGTGAGTGGATGAATGATACACTGTAGTGTAAAGCGCTTTGGAGGCTTCTGATTCTGAAAGGTGCTCCACAAGTGTGGGTCATGTGCGGAAATGCAGCGAGCCAGGGCCGGTGTGGGTTTTTTTTAGCTTCAGCAACAGCACCTGTGTTGTGTTACACATAGGCCGTTTTTTTCTTGACTTCATGTTTTTTTAACATTTAAATTTAAGGGGGAATTAAGCAGTTTGGGCTTGCTTTTAGCACCCCCCAGTGCAGAACCGAAAGCAAAATCTATCTACTTGCTGTGCATTTGCCTTTTTAACACCTTAATCTAACAGCTAAAATGTCTCCCCAGCCTTCCTTAGTGTCTACAGGAGTGATTCATCGCTAAATTAAACAAACCAGCTATGTTCATGACATGCAGGAAACGTGCTGGAAGCAGATCGGCCTACCAGCCTGGGCGATAGGGGCTGGGTGGCTTTCATTAACCCTGTAAAGGGTCATTTTAGCACATACTGGCTCAAAAAATGACTTAAAAATATGAACAATTGCAAAATATCCCTTGAAGGAGTGTTCAGTCAGCATGGGTCAGGTTGTGCACTTCAACTATAAAACCTGTTTAACACGTGACTGCCAAGAGTTTAAGATGATGGGGGGATCGAACAGTTCAGAGTTCAAATCTTCAGTCGCCAGTATAAAATGATTGAACAAATCCTGCACATCTCACTTCTTCAATATGTGAGTCAGAAAATGACAAAATGACAAATCAAAGCATCATAAGTGAGATTTCAAATCATTTTGTTTCTTTTATAGCGCAAAAGTTAACATATTCTAAATGAGTTATAATAGGAGATTTGTAGATTGGTTTACAATTGTGCTCCTTTAAAATATCTCGGAATAAATCCTGAATGGGCGTCAAGGTGCCTGATACCAAATAAAGTCCTACAGCTGACTGCGTGTTACAGTGATATATTTATAACTCCACACTGAGTTATATCTGCTTTACTATTCGCCATAAAAGATTTACAGCATCATGAAAACAACTCCACACATGGGATATATATATATATATATATATATATATATATATATATATATTGTTTTAGTATTTGTGTGTGTGCGCGTGTGTGTGTGTGTGCGTGTACTAGTGCATTACTTCAACACAAAAAATTGGCATCATGATTTTACAGGACAGAGTGGCTGTGGTTCTAGAGAGGGATAAGATTGTAATCTCCTGCACGCCAAAACGTAGAAACGTCTAAAATGCAAATGGAACTGAGTCATCTTCAAATGCATGACTAAACCAAAAAACAGATGCAACTCAATTCCTGAGACAAATTCCTGATTTAATATGCTGGACCCCTCACATTTCTCCTGAGGTGACATTCGCAATTTGAAATTCATACATGTGCCACCCTAACAGCATTGTGCGTGTAGATATGATTTGCTGCGAGATTGAGAAACAGCTCAAAGATTTGATGTTTTGCTGTTGTTTTCTTTATCAGATGAGCTGATTGATTTGTTGTTGAGACTGTTTTTGTATTTGATTCATATTTGATGGTGCACTGATTGTGTGTAATAGGAGACATACATGTGCATTTTTAGAGCTGTTGGGGAAAAGAGGTCCCTGAGTTTCTGTGAGAGTTTTTTCCCACAACTCTGTGGAGAAACTAACCTCCTACTTGCTCAAGCTTGTCTAATAATAAAACCTAAAACAACTAAATGATGTATGATGGATGGTTTTTATATTTAGCCCAGTATGAATTGGATTTGTTCAACACATACAGTAACAAAATGTCTGCTAAACAGGCTACAAACTTAGCAATCTTCCTCTGGGACTTGGTGAACCTTATGTAAATGTATCACACCCTGATGCAACATCTGACCACAGCTCGGCAATATAAGCATACAAAAGAGAAGAGTTTCATTCTCTTGTTTCTATTCTGTCAGAAGTTTTTTTTTTCTTCATAATTCTCTTTCTTATGAGTCCCCCTGAGCAACGAATGGCAGCTTTGGGAGCACCCATCCTGACTTGGAGTTTCTGTGCACATAAAATATTAACTCCAGGTTAAGAGCGGCAAACCCATTGATCCTGACCACTGCTTTAGACAGCGCAGCATTTAAAGCAACACTTTAAGCATGACATGGTAGGTATGTAAGCTAGCTTCCAGATAAAAGGACAAGGTTGAATTTGCATTGTAAAGTACTACAAGCGAGTCTTTTCCAAATAAAGGGGACTGAATGTGTTTAGCACATCAAACTGACTGCTTGAGGTGAGACGGGAAAATCCAGAGCAGTGTGTGTGAGTGTGTGTGTGTGTGTGTGTGCGTGCGTGCGTGCGTGCGTGTGTGTGTGTGTGTGTGTGTGTGTGTGTGTGTGTGTGTGTGTTGTATTTTTGTTGAGGAGAAGATAGAAGGGCGAGGGGAGAGTTGCCTCGGCACCTGCTGATTTAACAGTCTGTAATGAGGGCCTGCACCACAGAGCGCCCTTCATGAATATTGGTTTGTGCACTGCTTCTGAATTGGCACTGTCTTTGAGGCTGTATCTGAGGGAGACAGAAGGGAAAATAAATCCTCTTTTAAAGTTATGATTACAACTTACACAAGGTGGTTGCTCTGTGATGTCGGACAGGACAAACCAACTGGATTTAAAAATGCTCTGGGGAGTGCTGAAAAGGACCGTTTAAAGGACATATTAGTGTCTGTGTCTCTTTGTGTTCCTCTTGTGTCCCCTGGTCTTCAGCCCTCCAGGTGTTCTCTCTCGGGTCCTGTGTTCCTTCGGTCTCCCCACCGTGGTTTCCGTGGGTCTGTTGTTCCGGTTGTGTGTGTGTGTGTGTGTGTGTGTCCTAAAGCAAAAGTAAGGCTTCAAAAAGCAAGGACCTCCAATGACTATTTTCTCCAAGGTCCTCTCTCAGTGACTTCCTAAATATTTTACAAAAAAAAAAATTGAATTATTTGTCTTTTCTTTGTTTTATGTATTAGTTTTCTGTCAAAAGTTATGTGCAAACACAAAGCATGCAAACCATGACATTTATGATCCAAATTCAGAGTTTTCTGACAAATCTGCCACTTTGTTTATTTTTGGACATGACTGTTAATGAATGGTGAGTCGAACATTCATTGCCACACAAAAAATATATATTTAAAAAATCAAATAAAAAAATTATTCAAAAAGATCATAATAAAAATGGGTGGAAAAAATAAAAACTAAAATTGAAAAAAGTGAATAAAAAGAGAAACGTAATTATGGGATCCCGACAAACACAGAATTGACAGAAACAACAGCATGAAAAGAACCCATGAAGAAGAGGGAGAACAGGAGGTCACACAAAAGCCAACCCGAACAGATGAGTTGTCACCCTGCTACATTCGATCAAACACAAAGACAAACAAAAAAGCAGGTTTCAAAGCAAAACCAAATAAAAACACAAAGATCAATCTTCAAAAAAATAAACGAAACAACCACAAAAACATTATTCAAAGTACACAGTCAAAATATATTATATGTAGCATTCAGTCAATATTGAGAAAGCCGGAACTGATGGTGAATGATGATTTATTGAGCCGTCCGTATCATCAACCAACGTAAGAGCTAGGCATAAACAAAAAAGAAATAAATCATAAAATAAACCATAATGCATAACTGATTACATTGTTAGCCATTTTCACAACTAATACAATCATATAGGTACCCATACATGTTCTGTTTTCATAACAACATTCTGAATTATACTTACAAACCTTGTTCCCCTTATCAACTGAAGCTAGACAGAAGTATACTTCAAACTTTCTTTGTCTTCTTCTCCGAGAACCGTTAATAGCCTACCCTTTGCTCCATCTTTACTTCTAATAGATTTACGTTTGCTTCTTCTGTGTTGCGCCTCCCTAGTTGGATACGGTTGCTATGACGCTGTTAAAATAAAAGCCCGTAAACCTTTGCCGTTGTTAAACATAAAGAAATAGTTCACCTTTACATTCACCTTTACAATATAAATGATGACCAGACAACGTAAAGTTTTCTCATCAAGCCCTTTAATCTGTGCCTATTTTTTTAAATGAACAGGTGTCATAATTTCAATGACTCAGTGACTGTAGGCCGGTGGATGGGAGTACTTCCATCTGGACAGTAATAGTCTCCTAGCCAACAAGCAGCAAAAGGCAATCATGTTTAACTGGTAAGTCTCCAAAGAAGCCTTCATTGTAACCACCCCACAGTGGCCTCGCAAATCAAAGCAGGCCGTACCTCACATCCCACTGACCACAAACAAGGCCCCTTATGTCAACAAACAAGCTCAGTGGCCTAGTGGTAGAGTGTCCACCCTGGGACTGGGAGATCAGAGTTCAAATCCTGGTCTAATTCCCAAGTGCAGCCATAGCTGCAGCTCAGCGCTCCCCACGGGGAGTTTTTCTGCTTCTTTATTAGTCGAAATCTCAGAGATTTCTGAAAAAAATACCTGTTTATCATCAAGTAAACACCAGACCTCCACAGTCCCTACCAGCGCCACCCCTCCTAATACACAGAGGAGCTTTTTGTGTGCAAGAGGATGCATTCCTCCAAATGCACCAAGGACGCATTTCACTGCTGTGGCACACGCCACCGCACATACTGCACCAGCAGCTACCGTCAGCCGGCAAGAGGAGTGAAAGAAAGAGACGAGTTCACCAACACCACGCATGTTCCTGCAATGATTAACAGCATGCAGCATCTGACCTACCAGTGGTCAAATGTGCCAACAGGCAAGTTGATCCATGGAGGTGGATGGATAGCTTCCAAACAGAAACAAAGATCGAGAGGTAGCACAAAAAAGAAAATGTCAAAAAAAAGAGGAATGTGCTTCACTGAACTGCTTCCACTGAAAGTGGGAATGTTTGTGGCCATGAACATCCCAGCTGCTGCTAATCATGAGACAGAAGAGAAGAGAATTCTGTCTGTAGGGACACACACACATGCGCGCACACACACACACACACACACACACACACGCGGGCGCGCACACACACACACACACACACACACGCACGCACGCACACACACACACACACACACACACACACACACACACACACACACACACACACACACACACACACCACTTATCTTTCTAAAAAAATCACATTTGACCTGTAGCTTGGAAAGTTCATTCATTAGCTGCCCCACCATGCTCCAAAGAAACACAACCTCCGCCAGCAGCGTCGACAAACCTTCCTCCATTTCTCGCTCCGACCTGCACAACATCTGAGTGTGCTCTGTTTTATCGGCCTCCGTCTCCCTCAGCTCACCCTTAATAAAGTCAAATTCCTCTGCCAGGGCTCCCCTAATTTCCAATCTAAACACCACCAAGAGGTCAGATTTCAGTGTCTGAACCATTTCAGCCTCTAGCCCCAATATGTTCATGTGGCTACAACGTGTTCCAGAGTCTAGGGGCACAGCAGCAAAGGATCTGTCACCTCTGGTCTTTAGCCTGGTGTGCTGCACGGCCAGTAGAGCAGAAAGTTCTGCAATCAAGAGCAATCCATGAAACACAAGCAAAGATGCATTTTAACACAATGGATTTTCCCCTTGGTTTCTTTAAAGCTAAACCTTTTCTTTCATGTTAAAGTAAAAGAGTTAAAATCAGCCTCCTGTGGTGCCCTCAGGACCCCCTTCTCAAGCTTTTATCTTAAGTGTAACATATTTTCTCAAACCAACTTTTTCTCAAACCTACTTTTCATTTGTGTAATCACCACAGGTGTTGTCAGTTTTCCAGCCTATAATCTTTCTACTCCACTTTTCAAAACTTAGTGTTTTTTTGTCTTCTTTCTCTGATGAACAGAACAAGGTCTGGAGCCATTTTTGAAGTCATTAATTAGCCTTTAAAATGCAGTTGGGGTCTTTCGCTTCTTTAAGGCTCAAGTGCAACACTCAAGAGGTTTGCAGATGGTGTCAGGATGACAGTAAAGACAAAAGCAGACCCATGCATGGATCACTTTGTGCTCATAGTGCATCGAATGACTGACACTAAGAATGTGTAGCTGTCATTTATCCAGCAGCAGAGCACACAGACATGTCTTTGGACAAATTCTCGCTCTAGCGAGTTCTTCAACACGTCTCCACTGGGTTCTGACTTTTCTTTCCTCTTAAAAAAACTAAACACGACCTGAAGATCAACTGTAATCAAATGTTAGAGCAAAGCTAGAAGATGGTTTTTTTTACAGGAATCAGTGAGAGTGGTATAAATTGCAGACATTATCGATCTGTTTCAGTTTCCGAGATTTAGAATACTTTTGTTATTGTCTGCAAAAGAATGGACCTCTAGCTTTTCTCATAGTTTCCTCTGATATCCAATGGTTTAGCTGAGATTCACTCAGGGGTTTACTGACAGGTCAAATGCACAGTTATACCACTTATGTTGTTTTTCTTTCAAAAGGGGTGTCCCAAGAGGGATTCCACTATTTTCCTTCACTCTTGTTTTTACTCTGTCTATAATAATAAAAAGTATCTTTCTGTCTGTTGTTGCATAAACATGAAATGGTGCTTTAGATGTTTGAACATAAATATAGTTTAGAATAAGAGTTCTGATTAGTTCTGTGACATTCGTTTTACAGTAAGAAGACCAAAGAGCATTGTAAATGCAACATTTCTAAATAGCCAGTGTAGAGAGGGTCATTTATATGTATTTTAAAGCTTAAGACACCACTCTACACCTTGACCAATGTGATGTGCATTTACCATATAAATATGGAAATCCAGTCTGATTAGTCTTTAATGTTTAACCAGAAGATTTAGAATTCTTTGTTTATTCGGGATTGTAGAACAGCAAGAAGAGCGTCAGGTTTATAAAAAGTAAGGATTTATTTTCAAAGCAGTTAAAAACATGACAAGTTAAAGGGACATTATGGAAGTTTGACAGCCAAAACATGTATAGAAATAATAAATTTCTTCTTCATACATTCTCCTGCAATGCCCTGGTCCTGTAGAATGAGCCCTGGCATTTTTACTGTGATTGCCTGTTTTTCTGTAAAATCACAGAAAAAGAGAGCTGCTCGGGTCGAGCAGGCTGCTTCATGTGCGTTCACGCTCAGGCATAACCCGTAGCATTTGCTATCCGTAGCTTTAGTCATTGTTGCTGTTCCTAACGCCTAGTCACAAAGCTAGCTACATTTCTGAGGAACCTTAGCTACTTTCTGTAGAGCTTTCTTCTAGATATTTCCTGCGAATTAGCAACAAATCAGCCATTTTCGCTCCGAAACGTTCTTTGAACGTTGTTTCAGCTATCATCAAGGATATAAATGTTACAGATAGAAAGTACATCACTGGTGCTTTAGCTCTCCTAAGCCCTTTTCAGATAGACATTCTGGAACATTTGTGGACAGTTCAATCCGGTTTTTAACCGGAACTGTGTTTTCAGACACACCACTTTTGCACCGGAACTTGTCCTTTCGGCTGCGTTCACACAGCAGGGAAAAGTTCCAGATGTCTGACGACGGCAGGGGGGGGGGGGGGGGGGGGGGGGGTAGAATCGGACTTATGTTAAGAAGAAGAAAATATCATTTCTATAGCGCCTCTCAAGATAAAAATCATGAGGCGCATAAGCATAATTTTGCGCACACGAAGACGCATTAGAGACCTGGATGATGAAGCTCAATGGTTAATAAAGGAATCACTGAAGTGGTGTGAAACGCTCCGTCGCGCGTCTAGGCGGTACCGTAGGAGGCGAGCTGCCGTGGTTCGCCGCATGCTACAGCAGCGAGCTATCTAGGTGCGCATGGCGTCCCCCGGTCCCCTCCTCCTCCCCCTCCCCCTTGTCCGGAACTCTACCTCACCAGTCTGAAGCAGCCACCCTGTCCGTAACAATTCCGGACCTGTTACTAGGGGCTTCATCCGGTTAAATTCCGGAACACGTTATCCGGATGTTTGTATTCAGACACAAAGGTCTTACGGACAGAGTCTGGAACATTTCCGTTTTTCATGGCCTGTCTGAAGGGGGCTCTAGTAAGATGTCGGACTTGTGCATCAGACACGGGTTCAATCCAGGATGCCAACAGTTTATTTAGAGTTTCTTTTTTACATTAATGGTATATTTTTTTACTGTAATAAGATGCCCAAATTTTTTTTTGAGACTCGCCGAACGGCATTGAATTCACAGATAAAAAAAGATGTGGGTTCAACTTTCATTTTGGAACAGTTTTTCAAGCAAGGGAAGGGAATGATCTGAACTTGCAGGAGGACTGACCCATCTTAAACCTTTGTCGGCTGTGCTGAAGAGAAAGGTACAGAACCAAATTATTTAATTAATTAGCTACACATTCTCCTGTCCTCTGTCCTCCGAGCCACACACACACACACACACACACACACACACGCAAGGGACTGTCTCAGCTGTTATGTTTCCTTAAGGAGTGTGCACGTACAGCATGCGCGCCTCGTGCACGAGCCTACTATTGAAGCTGCCGTTACACTTTTGGCCTGAGGGGGCAATCGCGAGCATACAAATTCAAAGCTCTGTAAAGTCCCTTTAACTAAGATTACTGTGGATGGATGGATCTAGTTGGATGAAATGTGACGTATGGTGACTATATGTAAATGTGATATATTAAAACTTTCGTATCTAGAAGAACCGAGTTCTGGGTGTAAAAAGGAAAGAATTTGGTTTGCGTTATGCTATGAGGTTGATTCTTATCAAAGCCACATCAGACGCGTTTATGCTGTGTCTACCTCACCCTTTGGATGACCGTCTTCGTGGATCCAAAGGTCAGGGAGGTCAGATGAAATCTGGCACCGAGGTTTGTAGAGTAACCGCAGCACCGACTCTCCAGTCCAGAGATGTTATCCGGGTCACAACAGATGCATGGAACCGTTTGCGTCTAGAAGAACTCTTAGGGATTCGGAACAATATCAGCTTTGTTCTGCAGGAACCGTTCGCTGTGTCAGCAGTAGGCAGCTTTTAGCAGGGTTTTGGCACCTTGCCAAAAATGCTCTTGGTTAAAGAGGCTTCGCTCTGGACGGTGATTCCGTAGTGTTCTCTAGAACTGAGTTGCCGTCTCGTGAGCTCTGTTTTAATATTCTCATGTTATGAATTCTTGTCCAATCGGAACGTGTCATGTTAAGGGACATTACCAAGAATCTCAGAACATCACGCCTTTTTTGAGATACCGGATGCTCTGATCAGGGGTAAAGAAATATCTATGTGTCATGAATTTAATTTAACTTTAATTTGTCCTTGTGTCTGAGTACAGGTGATGATTGCCTTGTCATATCAAACATTACTGATTACCATATATATATAAATTATTCAATGTAATAATTCATTTCATTTCAAACTTTCAGTAGTTCAAGCACAGATTAATCAAAACATTATGGATCATTTCATATAGCATTTGTTCTTTCCATTTCACAATTGATTTACACAAATAAGCTGAAAACAGCCACTTATAACAGTCCAGTCCGGCCTAGATAACCAGGCAGGCTTGGCTCAGAAGGACCTTGAGAAGGGAACAGTTTGTTGACACTTTGTTATCATGTGTTCTGAGCTGCAGAGAGGCCCGGACTTCAGCTGATGGAATAGCAGGATCCGGCAGATTAAAGGCAACACATGTAGACTCCTGTCTCCATGTAGACCAGATACTGAAGGGGTCAAACTGTACATGAAAACTGACCATTTCTGGACATCACATCACAGTTCTTAGACATTACTCCCAGGTGCCACTTTAGAAACCAGGGAAAGTAGAATTGTGCTTGTCTATCGTTTCACAGGTGGACCTGTTGGAGTAAACCCTGAGAAACTCGAATGTGTTCTGAGTGAATCCTGATCCCATCTGTCTGCTGTCAGTGACAATGTGCCTCTAAGAGGAGCTGCCACACTCTGGTGGTCATCAAGATGTACATTCAGGTTTTACAAGCAGACTTAAAGAGTCAGCACTGAGAGGACTGTCTTTAAGTAGTTACTACGTATCCAATTAGGCCAAGTGTCCCATTAACCTTTATAGTTCAAGGAGAGAAAACAAGCCTCGCCAGAGGCAGTGACAGCAGAGGTGCAGCATAACATGAACTTGAGTGGTTTGCAACCAAAGCAGAGTTATCACAGATGCTGGAGGAAACAAAATGACAGTAATTCATTCATTCACATGGAATCTGCACATTGGTCAGAGTGACATAGGAACATCCTCATCTCAAACCCTCATAGAAGAATTTAGTTTCACTATTGACAGCAACTGTCTCTCAACAATGAGGGCATATTTTTGCTGTACTGCCTTGTAAAAACAGGTCTTTGTCTCATAATTGGACAAATGTTCACCACTGGTACTCTGCCCAAACAGAGCAGTGCCATGTTTGCAAACCAATAGTTGTCATCTTATGTTTCATAGACTGCACATTTTGTGATTAGAGGAATTGAAACAGTTGCCATTTCTAACTTTTCTGTGAGCTGTCATATGAAAAGTGCAAGAAAATATTTCATGTTACTAAAATTGTGTCTATGCACTACCACTTAGTGATGTTTCCCAATGTTCATTCGCTCGTTCATTCTCTTCCGCTTATCTGGGTCCGGGAGCAGGGGTAACATCTCAAGTAGGGCATCCCAGACAGCCCTCTTCCCAGCCACCTCCACCAGTTCCTCCAGCAGGACATAAGGCGTTCCTGGGCCAGATATGAGATGTACTTGCTCCAATGTGTTATGGGTCGACCTGGGGCACATTGCTGGCAGGACATGCCTGAAACACCACCCCAGGAAGGTGTCCAAGCGACATCCTGGCAAGATGCCCAAACCACCTCAGCTGGCTCCTCTCGATGTGGAGGAGCAGCATCCCTCCAGAAAGACTGAGCTCCTCACTCTTATCTGTACAGCTAAGCCTGGGCACCATCCGGAGGAAAGACATTTCGGCTGCTTGTATCCACGATCTTGTTCATGCGGTCATTACCCAAAGCTCATAACCATAGGTGAGGGGTGGGATGTAGATCAACAAGTAAATCGAGAGCCGTACCTTCTGGCTCAGTTTATTCTTCAACACGTGGATTGGGGCATCACTGCAGTTGATGCCCCAATCCTCTTGTTGATCTCCCTCTCCCGTCTTCCCTCCCTCGTGAACAAGACCCCTAGATACTTAAACTCCTCCACTTGAGGCAGGACCTTTCTCCCAACCTGGAGTTGGTAAACCACATGTGTCAGACACAAGACCCACGGGCCAGATGTGGCCCACGGAGCATTTTTATGTGGCCCGTGAGAAAAATATCAAAAATATATTAACTCATTCACTGCCATTGACGATTAAAGTCGTCATTTTAGATCCAACCGTTCACTGCCAATGATGACTAAAGTTGTCATTTGCATTTTTTTTTACTGTTTGAGCATTGGAAAGAGCCCCCGCACTGAGAGAACAAACATCTCAGCCCTGAAGCCGATCTTCATCCGCATACGTCACAGATCACATGATCAGGAAGCAACACATCCATGTGTTTGGAGATCGTTTTGGGTTGTTCCTGTAAAAAAAGTGAGGCGCGAACCAGAAAAGCGTCTGCCGATCACAATTCGACAACGGATTATGAAAGAACGGATAACGCTCGAAACACGCGGCTTCTTCCTGATGTAAGAGGTGAGTCTCCTCTTTGTTTTGGTTGTTTCGGCATTGACATCATGCTAGCGTGCAACGTTCTGTGACTCTTAAAAAAACTGTAAAAATGGTGACAAACGCTGGCAGTGAAGGCCGTTAGTGTTCAGGAAACGGCTGGCAGTGAATGAGTTAAAACTGACCCGCTGGCCGATTTGACTACAAAGACTACAACTCCCATGATGCTTTGCGGCGTTAGTGCGGAGCTGAAGTGCCCCCTTCTCTGTGTTTTTTCCAGTGTCTGCTGCCGGTGTCTGCAGCTCTGCTGTCTCTGACAAACTAAACGCTCCTCTCACTCAGCGCAAAGTTTACTCAGCTATTTGCCGACGTTGAAGCCCAGAAACGGAGATTTTAACTGCTCAGTAACGTGTTCAAAACTGAAAAAGAAAGTTTTCCAACTAACTTTCAGACAGAGCTGATATAACTCCAGCGAGCAGCGACTCGCTCAAATCAGCATGACTCTGTGGCTGCTGTCATTTTTATTTTTCCTCCCCGACACACAACAATGTGGTCAAGCTGCTCAGACGCTCTCCATGCTTATTGGCACAAACCTATGTGAGCACCTGTTGTCATCTAATGTTGTCCTTATTATGATGAAGATGAACAAAACAACAGGAGTCTCCTCCTCAGCTCAGAGCTTCTCAACCCCATAATGCATGTATCTGGCTGGAACAGGTGAGCATCACAGTAAATCAGTGGAGCAAACTGAGCTTTAAATATTTTGACTTTATGTACTCTCTCTGCTCCAAAACATGAACGTTTACAAGTGAGATATTGCATTTTCATTTAAGATAAAATTACATTTTTATTTTGTTGTTGACCCCTGAGAAAAGATTTAACCTACAGTAAACAGGAACTGGAAAGGCTGCAGATGAATAGAAAATCCCTTTATTTCTGGAACTGCGCTGCTCTGGGTGGCTGCATGTTGGAGTAGCTCTGTTGACTATATGTAAGTTTTGCCTATTCTTGGACATTTTTTCTAGTTTCTCAAGAAAAACAGTATTTTTTGGACATTTCACTTTTCTATTTCTGGTGCTGTGAAGCTTGGAGGATTTTTACTGCTATTTTTTTCAGAATATATAAAGTAAACCCTGAGATATAGCAGAGAGTGGAGATGAACAGATGACTGGAACCTGGAGGAATCAGGAGAGCAGAGCAGGTTAACTGCCAGAAGGGCAGGAACAGGTGGACAAACAAATTCTAAAATTGTTTTTAGGAAGGTCAAAAGGAGGGCTAGAAACTACCCAAGACTGAGTATCATCTGGCAATGGTGAGATGTCCAGCTGCTCCTTAAATCCCCTGATGAGCTGATTTGGCACAGCTGGGCTCTCCAGACACACCCACCTGTAAACAACACTCAGCAGAGATGGTTATGCAGCACAGATCATGACACTGCTCCACCAGAGAAAACAAGACATTGGATTTGTGTTGTGCAAATGTAAAGAATGCATACATGTCCAAAACAAGACCTCCTCTGGGACAATCAGATCACAATCTTATTTTTCTCTGCTCAGAATAAAACCCACTTGTTCAGAGGAAACCTGTGACAAGAAGAACTGTGAGAAAATGGTCACAGGACGCTGAAGAAGCCCTGTAGAGTTGTTTTGAGACCACATATTGGATGATTATCTGCCAAGGATATGAAGAGGACATCAATGCCATGACTGGATGTGTCACTGACTATATAAACTTCTGTGTGGGCAACATCACACCCACCAGAACAGTGAGATGCTTTGCTAATAACAAACCCTGGATCACCAGTGAACTGAAGAATCTGCTAAATGAGAAAAAAGAGCCTTCAAGGAGGGAGACAGGGAATTATTGAGGAGTATACAGAAACAACTGAAGATCAAGATCAGAGACAGCAAGGAGGCATACAGGAAGAAGCTGGAGAACAAACTACAGAGGAACAATATCAGAGATGTCTGGTCAGGGATGAAGAAGATCACAGGCTTCAAGCAGAGGAAGCATTGCACAGATGGCAGCCTGGACACAGCCAATGAACTGAACAAGTTCTTCAATAGGTTCAGTTCAGCAAAAAACCCAGCATCCTCCTCGCCTGTCCCCAGCAAATCAGACATCCCATCCTCCTTGATCCAACATTTTCCTGTCACACGCCAGCTCATTTGTCCTCTAACACAGTCATGGACCCTTCTGGTTCTATAAATCTGTCTTCAACCAAGTCAGGAGATACTGCTGCCCCATTTACCCCCCCCCCCTCCCACCTATCTGTCTCTAGAAGTCAGGTGAAGAGGCAGCTGGAGAGACTTAAGAGGAAGAAGGCTGCAGCTCCAGATGGTGTCAGCCCCAGGGTACTGAAGGCCTGTGCAGAGCAGCTCTGTGGGATTCTGCAGAACCTCTTCAACCTCAGCCTGGCCCAGGAGAAGGTTCCAGTCCTGTGGAAGACATCCTGCCTTGTTCCAGTTCCAAAGAAAACTCGCCCATCAGTCAATGATGACTACAGACTGGTTGCCCTGACATCCCACATCATGAAGGTCCTGGAGAGACTCCTGTTGGTCCACCTGAATAAGCAAACCAGAACATATCAGGACCCGCTGCAGTTTGCTTATCGCCATGGAGTTGGAGTTGAAGATGCCATCATCCAGCTGCTTCAACCAATCCACTGCCATCTGGACAAAGCAGGCAGCACTGTCAGGGTCATGTTCTTTGATTTCTCCAGTGCATTTAACACAATTCAGCCTAATGTACTTTGCCAGAAACTCCAGAAGACACAGGTGTAGGCCTCAACTATTGCCTGGATTAAAGACTACCTGACAAACAGACCACAGTTTGTGAGGCTGAAGAACTGCTTATCAAACCAGGCGATCAGTAACATTGGAGCACCACAGGGGGCTGTACTCTCACCATTCCTTTTCACCCTGTACACCTCAGACTTCCAGTACAAATCAGAGACCTGTCATCTACAGAAATACTCAGATGACTCTGCAGTCGTCGGGTGTATCAGAGATGGACAAGAAGCTGAGTACAGAGAGCTGGTGGAGCACTTTGTGGCATGGTGTGGAAACAGTCATCTGACCTTGAACGTGAACAAAACAAAGGAGATGATTTTAGACTTCAGAAGAAACAGGGTGGAGTCAAACAGTGTTTCCATCATGGGAGAAGAAGTGGAGGTGGTTGAGGAATACAAATACCTTGGAGTTCACCTGGACAACAGACTGGACTGGAGAAAGAACAGCGAAGCCGTTTACAAGAAGGGACACAGCAGACTGCACTTCTTGAGGACGCTTAGGTCCTTCAATGTCTGTAGCAAGATGCTGCACATCTTCTACAAGTCTGTTGTTGAGAGTGTAATCTCTTCAGCCATCGTCTGTTGGGGTAGTAGCATCAGAAGCAGGGACCTGAAAAGCTCAACAGCCTAATAAAAAAGGCTGGTTCTGTTCTGGGGACGACTGTGGAACCACTGGAGGAGATAATGCAAAGGAGGATTCTCCAGAGAATCAAGAAAATTATGGACAACCCTGAGCATTCTCTTCACAAGACAAGTCTTCAGTCAGAGGCTTCTTCAGTTTTGCTGCAACACTGACCGCTACTGGAGATCCTTCCTGCCAACAACTATTGTAACGTACAAAAACTCTTTGATGACTTGATTATTATTATTATTCTGAGCTACTACAGCAATCAATTTCCCTCTGGGATTAATAAAGTATTTTTGAATTGAATTGAATTGTTCCTCCGTGGGGAAAGCTAGACGTCACAGCAGCGGTGACACTTTTTACAGGAAAAAAAAAGGAGAATAAAAAATGAGAAAAATGAATAAACAAGAAAACATAAATCGTGAATAGATTTTAAAAATGCTGAATATACCACAAGTAATGAATACCACTGATGTGTTTTATTTAAAATGGACAGTCTCGTGTGTAATTTGGTTATTCCACATTCAGTGTTAATGCAAAAATAAGTTTGTTTCCAAATTAAAAGGCTCAAAATTGCATATGTGTTGATAAAGAAAATGTGCAAATTCACCATCTCTTTTTAAAAAAATATTAAGTTTGGCCCGCGACTTCGTCCCAGATTGTCATTTCGGCCGGCCCAGTGTGAATTAGAGTTTGACACCCCTGTGGTAAACCATCTTTCATTGTTTCCCAATGATTTTCCAAAAACCTTTTTATTAGTTTTTATATTTGGGATTTTATATTTTAGTATTTATAAATGCTTACATGCATACATGGTGCGGGGGCCACCCACTGCATGTCCAGTTTACTCTCCTGCCGTCCGGACGGAGATTTATTGTGCCAAGGTGCAGGACCAAGAGGTACAAAACAAGCTTTATTCCCGAGGCAGTGTGTGCTTTTTGGCTGTGTGTATCTGTGTGTAACCTGGGCGCTAATTCTCATGTCACATGGCAAATCAAATGTACCTGTGGGTATTAATAAAGTTACCTTGACCTTGAACTTGACCTTGCTTCTGACACCAAAACAACTACAAAAACCAGATTTTTTTTTCCTGGCCAGGGACGTATGTCCATCATCCCCATATGTGATTCATTCAGTTAAAGTAAAACATTAACCAGTGTGTTACAGGTTTGCCTCAAAATGTTGGTGAAAAATGGTGAATGGCATTCACAAGGAAGTTTCCAAAATGTCTCAAATTGGTTGCAAGGGTATCACATTTTGTCTTGAGCAGCAGGGCTTTGTTCTCATCGTTGCTGAAAAAAAATTATTAAAAAAAATCAGGACAAACTTGATCTCAGAACAGTTTCAGAGTTATCATCTAGTAGAATTCTGTTCAGAAGATGCAAGAACTACAGCATAGGGATTTGTCAAACAAATCGAGATAGCAGCTGAAATTTTTTTAGGACAATGTATTTTATTTTATTTTCCTGTGTTTATTTGTGACCATGTTTATGGCACAGAGCAAAGGTTTCGTGACTAGACCTGAGCAATAGTTCATAAGGAACTATTTCTCGTTACTGGTGCCAGATTTCATCATTTCCATGTTGTATATGGTTTTATTTGACAAACCTGTTGTTGGCAACACTTAACTTCCTTCCTGCTGTTGCAGAAAAAAAAGATAAATTCCACAATCATAATAGTTTAAATCAAATAAAGGTTTTTACACCAACAGCAATCTTGTTTTGTCTCACAACATTTAGTGGCATTCTGTTTAATCACATTATGAGTTTTTTCTCCTATAGGACTCATCATCTAACCATGATCAGTAACACAAGTTTGACACTGTAGAATTTAAGATTCTGCTCTCTTCAAAATCAAAGAAACGCATTCCACATTTTCAGCGGTGCACAACAGCACACTCATACGTTGTGCCCACACATGTGTGAAATTAAAGCTATCACGACCTTACATCTGACTGAGAATGCTTTTTCTCTTGATGAAACATTTCGGCTGCAGATGTATCAGTGAGGACACATTTTCCTGTTTGATGCCCTGCTAGTCACAAGGGTACCATAATGGCAACAAGATGCATCTACATGGATGGGTGGGGGAGGGTTGGGGGTGATGGCGGTGGTGCAGCAACGTGAGTGTGTGTGCAAATGTCCACAAGTTGGCTTATGTGTGTATGAGTATCCATATTCATTAGCAGCGTGCAGGAGAATCCAATAACGATTGTGTCAGTTGGGATTAAAGAGACTGACCTTTGGTGACTTGAAGTAGAGCAGTGGTGTGCGTGTGCGTGTGTGTGTTTGTGCGTGTGTGTAAGGGAGAAATGAGTGAAAATGGATGAAGGAACGTCACTACCAAAGATAAACGTTGCCTTACATCCGGTGTGATTTATTCCCAAACACTGTGCTCTTTCAGTGTTTTATTTTCAGCAGGTGCAACACAAGCTGTTGTTTTGGCATATGAGAAAAAATCGGTGAATCAACCATCAGTCCACACATTCATTCTGTGGTGGAATATAAAGCAAGAAAAACAACAACAACTCTAAACAAAGGAAGCTTCGACAGTTGGTGGGTAAAAGTCATTTAGACCAAGCTACAGTGATTGTTTTCAGCCTGAGGTGAACATGCTATACAGTCAGACTAATATTTAATTAAATGTAGTGATGCCGACGGGGGTTCCACAGGCTGTTAAATAATTAATTGCAATTCACACGCTGCTTCTGTATTCTAACTTAGTTATTCTTATATAAATGACACAGCATGTGCTTGTGGTCATCTGACGTTTGTGCTTTATAGCTAATTGAAAACCTTGTTACAGAACAGATTGCAAACATGTTCATACATAGCGTAAGCATGTGAAAGGTTCACTGAGAAACCACTTTTCACCAATTATTTTTAAAAATGATCTATCCCTCTGAGTTTAACATCCAGGCTCAACATGAAAATAGTCTTCTACACCTATTTCCTGTATTAGCTTCTGATAGAAAATAGACAGAAAAATGCTCGGGCCAGAAAATCCTGACAGATCTATGTCACACTGTCACTTAACTCATTCACTGCCAGTGTTTTTCAGCGTTTTCACAATTTTTTAAGTCACAGAATGTTGCGCTCTAGGATGATGTCAACACCAAAACTACCGAAACAAAGAGGAGACTCACCTATTACATCAGGAAGAATCCACGTGTTTCGAGCTTTATCCGTTCTTTCATAATCCGTTGTCGAATTGTGATCGGCAGAAGCTTTTCCAGTTCGTGTTTCACTTTTTTTTACAGTAGCGGCTCAAAACTATCTCCTAACACATGGATTTTCTGCTTCCGGATCACGTGACGTGTGACGTATGCAGATGAAGATCGGCTTTAGAGCTAAGATGTTTGTTCTCATGGTGCGGGGGCTCGTTCCAACGCCCACACAGTAAAAAAAAGCAAAAATTGGTGGTGAACGGTTGGATTTAAAATGACGACTGTTGTCACCAATGGCAGTTAATAAGTTAACGTTTTAGTGTTTTATTGTGTCATTGTTTTAATGTGTTCTTATTATTCATGTTTTCTCAGCTTTTAATTGAGATTTTATCCTTAGTTTTAGCTCCTTGTAATGGGTGTGTTTTGTTTTAGCCTGTGCAGCACTTTGGGCAGCTCCCATGCTGCATTTTAAATGTGCTATATAAATAAACTATGCTATGCTATGCTATGCTATGCTATGCTATTCATGGACTCACCCATCTTGACTCATGATGGGGAACGCTCATGTTATTTTAGCGTCCAGGAAACAGCAGAGAACATCTCGACTAGTAGAAGCTAAACATTAGCATTAGCAACTTTACCACACTGCATAACTTATCCAGGCTTGTGTCATTTGTGGAGATAAAATATCAACGTTGCAAAGCAAACAGTGTAACGTCCAGGTACAACTTTTTAAGTTCAGTTTGATCATTCAACATCTGGTCAAAAAGGAGACACAAGACTTAATGTGTTCCCTTTAAATTGGCCTGCCTTCATCCCATCAGCTGCAGCTCAGAGTCTCTGCAGCTCTGAACACAGATAACGAATTGTCAATAATAATGTTCTCTCCTCAAGGTCAATCCTTATCGCCCTACAGGATTCTTCATGCTTAACACTCGCAGCTCAGATCAGTTGCTAAATCAAAGAATGATTTCCTAAATTAAATATGAACTTCTAAAACTAGATAATAATTAAATAAACATTTGTTTATTGCTACTTATAATAATTATACTATAATGAAATGTTTCGTTAATCTGTGCTCAATGATTGGAGATTGAAATGAATGTTATGTTATGATTACAGTGATTGAAATATGTTTCAGCATGTTTACATGACACGGTCATCACCACTTGCACTCACACAGGGACAAGTAAGGTTAAGTTAAACTCATGACAGATAAATAGCCCTTTACCCCAGATCAGAGCCTCCGGATCAAGGAAGGCGTGTTTCTGAGATTCTTGGTAATATTCCTCAAACTTGTCGACCTCTGGTTGGCTACACAAATCATAACATGAGAACATTAAAACCAGATCACTCTGGTGATTCCTCAGTTCTAGAGAAAGCTTCAGACCGGCCATTTGAAGCAAAACCCTCTTTAACTATCAAAGCTTTTGACACGTCGTCAAAACCTTTTTGCACCTGCAAAGCTGATACTGCAACAGTTCCTGCAGAACAAGCCAATATTGTTTAGACTCCTTCGGAGTCCCAGACGCGCGGTTCCATCCATCTGTTGTGACCCGAGACATCTCTGGACTGAAGAGTCGGTGCCACCGTATTCTACAACCCTCTGGTGCCAGAGGTCATCCGACCTCTCTGACCTTCGGATCCACCAAGAGGGTCTCCGAAACGGGTGATGTAGACACACAGATAGTGTCTGATTTGCTTTTGATAATAATCAACTTCATAGCTTAACGCAAACCAAATTCTTTTACATCCAGAACTCAGCTCTCCTAGATCCAGAAGTTCTGGTAACACCGCATTCACACATAGGTTTCATGCATCATATGTAGTTCCATCCATCACAGTAAAATGTTAGTTAACTTGTCATGTTTTAACTGTTGGTAAAATAAATTCTAACTTTTATAAACCTGACTCTTTTCTGAATCAAAACGAAGTGTGTACAATCCCTGAATAAATAAAGAATCCTAGAATCTTCTGCTAAACACACAAAGACCAAGCAGGGTTGATATATTTAGATAGAGTATCACAGCGTATTGGTCATAAGTAGAGGTAATATATATTGAGCTCTTAAAGCACTCAATTTCCTAAACGTTACACAGTGGTAGAGTTGCGTTGCTGTTATCCAATCAGAGGAGAGATGTCCAAATATCAGGAAATAAGACTCCAAATCCTGTCGTCTGCTGGCTATGGCAAGCCAAATGAGCATTTATTCTGATATCAGGATATCAGCCAGAATTGTCATGAACATGTAAGCCATTTCTGTCCACTAGTTAACTAGTTAGACATGTTTGTGTCAACTAGTTAAATATCGAGGGTGAAAATGTGCCCACTAGTTAACTAGTGACAGCAGAAATGCGCACTAGTTAACTAGTGAACACATTTAGGCTTCAGTAGTTAACTAGTTGACACAAAAACTGCTCACTAGTTAACTAGTAAAAGCAGAAATGCATAGCAGTCAGCTACTTGAAGGTATTTGTCTCACTAGTTAACTAGTGAGGGTCAAAATGTGCACACTAGTTAACTTGTGGTAGACATAAATGCGCACTAGTTAACTAGTGAACATATTTTGGCTTCACTAGTTAACTAGTTGACACATAAATGGCTCACTAGTTAACTAGTAAAGACCAAAATGCATACCAGTCAGCTAGTTGAAGGTTTTTGTGTCTCACTAGTTAACTAGTGATGGCCAAAATGTGCACACTAGTTAACTTGTGGTAGACATAAATGTGCACTAGTTAACTAGTGAACACATTTTGGCTTCACTAGTTAACTAGTTGTCACATAAATGGCTCACTAGTTAACTAGTAAAGGCCAAAGTGCATACCAGTCAGCTAGTTGAAGGTTTTTTGTGTCTCACTAGTTAACTATTGATGGCCAAAATGTGCACACTAGTTAACTAGTGAAGGCTTAACTCCTAACTAGTTAACTAGTTGGAGTAGGTCAGTGCCACTAGTTAACTAGTGAACCATTAATGGCTCACTAGCTAGCTAGTTGATGGCAGCAGGCTCACTAGTTACCTAGTTGATGTATCCATTGTCCAAACTAGTTAACTAGTGAGGACATAAATGTATACTAGTAAACTAGTTCAAGTCTACATTCACACTAGCTAGCTAGTTGCGCACAATTCCAATTAGGAGGCGGAGAATTTCTCAAATTAAGACTCTCTATTGGCTCCCTGTGTCAAAATAAAATATGACAACCAATCACAGTGCGGAATTTCGTGAAATCCCACCCCAAACATTTGCATGCGGCACACAAGTTAACATGCTGGCCAGAGGAACCTCAGCTAGTGAACTAGTAGTGGCTTCAGTGTGACACTTACATGTAAACTTGTGAAGGCAGAACTGCTCACTAGTTAACTAGAGAGGGTACAAATGTCCACTAGTTAACTAGTGATGTGCAAAATAAGTGTCACTAGTTCACTAGTGGGCCCCAAATCGCCCACAAGTTAACTAGTAAGGTGCGGATATGCTCACTAGTTAACTAGTGAGGTGCAGATTTGCTCACTAGTTAACTAGTGCGCCCTAAAGCGCCCACTAGTTAACTAGTAAGGTGCAAAAAAGCATCACTAGTTAACTTGTAAAGTGCAGATATGCTCACTAGTTAACTAGTGGGCCCCAAAATGTCAACAAGTTAACTAGTAGGGTGCGGATTTGCTCACTAGTTAACTAGTGAGGCACAGATATGCTCACTAGTTAACTAGTGAGGTGCAGATTTGCTCACTAGTTAACTAGTGTGCCCTAAAGCACCCACTAGTTAACTAGTAAGGTGCAAAAAAGCATCACTAGTTAACTTGTAAAGTGCAGATATGCTCACTAGTTAACTAGTGGGCCCCAAAACGCCAACTAGTTAACTAGTAGGGTGCGGATTTGCTCACTAGTTAACTAGTGAGGCACATATATGCTCACTAGTTAACTAGTGAAGTGCGGATTTGCTTACTAGCTAACTAGTGAGGCGCGGATTTGCTCACTAGTTAACTAGTGAAGTGCGGATTTGCTCACTAGTTAACTAGTGAGGTGCGGATTTGCTCACTAGTTAACTAGTGAGGTGCGGATTTGCTCACTAGTTAACTAGTGAGGTGCGGATTTGCTCACTAGTTAACTAGTGAGGTGCAGATATGCTCACTAGTTAACTAGTGAGGTGCAGATATGCTCACTAGTTAACTAGTGCGCACAAGACGCACACTAGTTGCTGTTTTTGGAGCAATCTAGTTTACTTGTTATGTAAAAATGTGTTCTTACTAGTTAACTAGTGACAAATTTACCTTCACTAGTTAACTAGTTGACATATTTGGCCTTTCTAGTTCACTTGTAATGGGACAGGAAGCACTCACTAGTTAACTAGTGAGCATATCTGCATTATAATTTTTTCTCACTAGCTTATAGAGGGCAAACTGAGCCTTACATGTTAAGTAGTGAACACAAAACACTGTCACTAGTTAACTAGCTGCAGAAAAATGCCCCTAAAACTAGTAAATTTGTGGAATTTGAATAAATACACACTTGGCTGGCATTCTGTGTAACATGTTAACTAGTTCGACCGCTGTACTGCTCACTAGTTAGCTAGTGAGCAAATCCGGCCTTTACATGCAAATGAAGAAATGAAGAACAGCTATGTGATTGGTCCATGTAGGACTGAGAAACAGAGAAAGTATGGCGGACTCTGTTCAGGCTGTTCTAAGAGAAAATTTGATAAACTAAGATCGTTTGAGCACATAAATATGTTTTGACGATATTTGTAGCGAGAAAGTTGTGGTGTATTGCTGTAATCTTTGTTCAGTTAACGTGTGCAGTCTTTAGTTTTCAGTTATTAGTCTGAAAAAGCCTGGAGGCGGAAGGCAGCGGCAGACAGCATGTCTGTTTCTGTTGACAGGAAAGTGCAGAAACTCCGCAGAAATCTCCGTCAGATATATTGTTTCACATTTGTACGGAAGCGACAAGTTTATAATAATAAAAAAGGCTCTATTTTACATACGTTGCTGTAAAGCCTGCCAGCACTCATAGTGTATAAAAGGTATGAATTTGCGAGGAGTTGTAGCACCTAGTGCTGGTGGTCTAGTGACTAATGCGTTCGCCTGCAATGGTGAAGGTCGCGGGTTCGATACTAGATCATACACTTTAGTTTTGTACATTATTTCACTTCTTTTCTTTTGCATAATTTTTGTATTTATGTCAACAAGAAACAAAATACGTAATGGATTAGTGGGCAGAGTTACACACACACACACACACACACACACACACACACAAAACATGTAAACAAGTATTTTATGAGTATGAATCTGATTATTGCCGACAGTCGATATTTAAGCATGTGTGTCCCCCTTCCTCAATCCATCCTCGCAAAATAAAATCATCGGCACAGCACAGCAGGCTTTCTCTTGATCCAGAACTAGCACTTCGAAATTGATCATGTCCGCGGCCATCTGCTGCACAATCAGCTGCTCGCATCGCGGGAAACATTGAAAACAGCTTCATGAACTGAGACACAACAGGGTTAACATCGACAAAAAAATCCACAAATAAATCTAAATAATTAATGCCATTTCCGTCTTTTTCGTTGAAATATACAAATAGCAGATCATAAATCTAGAGCAGAAAAAGCTGCTGCAGGAAGCAGGGTCTGTAGTTATTCATGCACCAATTCATCAATGTGATTATTGATCAAGATCAGGTAAACTGATATTAATGTTGCAACATTTCATTTGATCATCTGAATGATACCACACAACTGAATGACCTGTTGAGTCTCTGCATATTCAGGTATTTACTACGGAAAACAAACAACAGCAGGCAGCAGCAGGACTCCCCATGTTATTTCTCGGGTCGCTGGCCCGCGGTCGTCGGGGCCGCTGCGGTCAGCTCTTAGCCGGGAAGCCCTCGTTCGGCTACGTGGGCTGCTTCACCGTGGACCAGCTCCCAGCAGCCGCTGGTCGGGAGAAACGCTCTGGCTGCAGCTCCGATCAGACCCTACCAACACCTCGCCACAGACAGCACCGCATTAAAAGCCCACAATTACGACCCGCTCCCCAAAGTTACAGTTCTCAAGCACTGATGAACACATACATAACCCACAACAGCTATGAAATGTGTGTTATTTACGGCAAAAAGGAGATATTTTTCAAGCCGACGTGCCAATGTTAACCGCAGTTGGCTTGGAAATGTGCTGATTTTATTATTTTTGTCAATTAAAATCCCCCTTGTTTGCTCTTACGTTTTACGAAAACGCAATATTAATTAACGCTTTAGTGATCAGCATGTAAAGCAAAGAAGAAATGTGAACATTTCAACCCATTTCGAACCAACCAGTAATATGATTTCTTAATACGGTGCAGCGGCAGCATTTAAAAACCAAAATAGTTTTTACTCTCCAAAAAAAGGAGAAGACAGTCACGGTGCAGCAACCCATTTTAGTCCATTAATCTCCACAATAAATATCCAGACAGAGAATTTCTACGGCCTCGCTGTAAACTCCAATGTCACCCAGGACCAGTCTTAAAGAGACAACGCGCTTAAAGGGAAAGTGTGTAGATTTCTGGCAATAGGGGGTAGTAAATACCAAAGTCACTGCAAACAAGCTGTATTTTTTGTTCAAGTGAGGACCTTACTAACTAATGCTCATAAAGCCAACAAAACTCTCTGGACTCTAGCTGTAACTCTCAAATTAGGATATGAGATTAATGACTCAGGTTCACGCTCCAATACATTAATTGTTTGAGAAATGCATCTTTTTATGTTGAGTGCCATCCGCCAAATAACACACGAGAAAAGGAAGAAGAAGAGTGTTGTTGCACAGTTTTCAAAGGAGTCAAAAACCACCAGCAAAACCATAAATACAGCTAAATAAACATAAAATCCAACATGGCGTCCTCCAGAGAGTCGGACCCTCGCCTGTGTATTTTATTACTATGAAGGGTACATGAACTGATTAGGAACACAATGTCATAGGGTCAAAGGTCAAGGTTGTGTGAGGTCATATATATATCAAAAATTGCCTGAACAGGTTGAATGATTTTGACCAAATCAGAGGTGATAGCTCCCTATCAAAGGTAGATAAACTGATCAGGTCACAACCTCATAGGGTCAAAGGTAAAGGTCGTGTGAGGCCGTATATATGAAAAATTGGTTTTTGTGTGCAATATCTTCTGAACAGGTTGAAATACTTTGACCAAATCGCAGGTGAGAACTCCCTATCTAAGGTAAATAAACTCATGAGGTACAAAACCTCATAGGGTCAAAGGTCAAGGTTGTGTGAGGCCGTATATATGAAAATTTGGCTTTTGTGTGCAATATCTCCTGAACGGGTTGAAGGATTTTGACAAAATCAGAGGTCATAACTCCCTATCAAAGGTAAATAAACTCATCACATACGCAAGTTCATAGGGTCAGAGGTCAGTGTCATGAGAGGTAATATATATGACCAGTCAGGCATATCCCGCGACGCTCTGCATCGATTTCCAGGGCTTTCTTGTTTCTACAGAGTTTATGTAGGGTGCTGCTGGTTTGGGGTGTTATGTCAGCAGGCAGAGTTTAGGAGTCTGACAGCTGTGGGGAAGAAACTGTTTCGGGACCTGGTAGTCTTAGTCCATAGGCTCCTGTAGCGCTTCCCAGAGGGCAGGAGGGTGAAGAGTCCATTCGATGGGTGACTGGAGTCTGATGGTTTTCCCTGCCCTTTTCAGACACCAAGAAAAAAGGAGAGTAACTTTATTTTGTTTGTGTGATTTTATTTTGTTGTGTGACTACTGGTTGCAGTTCCCTGTTCAATTGATTGCTGTTCCCTGTTAAATTTAAAAAAGAAAAAAGTCTAAAGTTTTGTTTTGACTGGAGAGAACTAAAAAAGGTTACACTGTCTTCTGGTACTAGCTCAAAATAACAAGTGGTGCTTGCTGCAGAACCACAAAGGCGGAGCTGCACCAGAAGGTGGAGCTGCACCAGAGTCAGCCCCGCCCATTCCAGAATCAGCCCCGCCCATTCCATTAGAGTCAGTCTAATTCCTTCCAGTTGTCAGACTTGATAGCATTCTGGAACCAAAGAGGGTGTTGTAGCTAAAAAATGCGAGATTGAGGACGGAGTTGAGAAGTTAATTGAACAGTTTTTGTAAAGGTTCCATATAATTAAAAATCTAACTTTTGGAACTTTTAATCATGTTATATTGTCATTTCCTCATAAGAAACACGTCAAAGCCATTTTTAGCCTCATTCATGCATTTTCCTCCCATCTCAGCTTCAATTTGGTCTCCTCCCCCGAAGCGGGTCTGGTCTTGGTTCTCAAATCTGGATATTCTGTGAATTTTCTGACAAATTATTTCTGAAATGACTTCTACTGAGACACCGCCAATAAACCATACATCCCATCTCAGAGACACACTGGGCAGCACAATTACATGTAACGCCACTTGATTTATAACAGATGTGGTGGTGTAGTGGTTATGGAGTCAGGTTGACATGCTGTTTCGCCTCCCAGTAGTGTAAGTTTTAGGTAGTTTACAACCTCTTTTCTTCATTTCTAGCTACACTTGCCAGTACTATGTTTACAACAATTTACTGGTATACCGTTTAACATATAATGTGTTTATTTATTTATTTATTCGTTTATTTAGCCAGTGTGAGTCCATTTGTGAGCAGAGTTTCAACTAAAATGCTGTTTAGGAACGACCAAATTCAAAGAACTTTTAGCGACATAAATATTTTGCTGAAAAGAAACATTACAACTAAAATATAAACAAATTGAATGTGGCTAAATGGACTGCTGATGACCCCACCGAGAATCGAACCAGCATCAGCTGAGGGTAAAGCAAAAACCAACTCAGACGATTTTACCACTAGACTACCAAACCCGTTCAATAGACTGAAGTACTGTTGTACACCACTTTTATTAGACCAGCTGTAGGCAGATATTCGCTAAAAGAAACCTTTTCATTTCGAGATATATTCAGTCTTTGTCATGTAGCAAGTTATATTTATCTTGTTTAATTGGAGTATAGAACATAGCATTAACGACTGTAAACTAGTAACAGCCGTAATTCATGTGGGTCAGGTCAGTTTGCGATAAAGTTGAAAACTAGGCTGAGTTTGCGTGAATGGGCGGGGTGCAGCCCCGAGAGAGAGAGAGAGAGAGAGAGAGAGAGAGAGAGAGAGAGAGAGAGAGAGAGAGAGAGAGAGAGAGAGAGAGAGAGAGAGAGAGAGAGAGAGAGAGAGAGAGAGAGAGAGAGAGAGAGAGAGAGAGAGAGATCAATAATTATTTTTAATATAGCCTTTTTCAATACCAAACTTTCAATACCAAAAAAAAATGAACTACAATAAAATTACTGGCACACTAAATTCCAATTCTCCTCAATGGGACTTGAACTCGACAACTGATCTCCCTTACACGACACCAAACGAGGTGCTTTACTTGATTTGGGAGGGGGGAATAAAAGCAGTAAAACAATTAAACTTTGAACATTACAACACAAAGAGAAAATAAATAATGTTACAGCAATTGCGGAATGCCATCTGCGGGATTCGAACCCGCCGCAACGACCAACCAGTAGGTGTCAAACCATGACTAATGAGTGCAAGCCTTGGCGCTCAGGGACACCCATCAGATTGTGAGGCCACAGCACATACGTTTTAGACTGGGTGGGATTCTTATACCCAACAGGAGTCTTCTGCCTGCCTTCTCATTAGAATATGCATAATTTGTGTTTCAGGCACTAGTTAACTAGTGAGCTGCTGCACTGCCACACATGTAAACTGGTGAAATTTCAATTGTTCCACTAGTTAACTAGTGGACAAAAATGGTCAGCTTGTATGTGTTTTTAGATGCAACTAGTTAACTAGTGAGCAAATCCGCACCTCACTAGTTAACTAATGAGGTGCAGATATGCTCACTAGTTAACTAGTGAGGTACTAGTGAGGTGCAGATATGCTCACTAGTTAACTAGTGAGCATATCTGCACCTCACTAGTTAACTAGTGAGCAAATCCGCACCTCACTAGTTAACTAGTGAGCAAATCCGCACCTCACTAGTTAACTAGTGAGCAAATCTGCACCTCACTAGTTAACTAGTGAGCAAATCCGCACCTCACTAGTTAACTAGTAAGCAAATCCGCACGTCACTAGTTAACTAGTGAGCATATCTGCGCCTCACTAGTTAACTAGTGAGCAAATCCGCAACCTACTAGTTAACTAGTTGGCGTTTTGGGGCCCACTAGTTAACTAGTGAGCATATCTGCACCTTACTAGTTAACTAGTGATGCTTTTTTGCACCTTACTAGTTAACTAGTGGGCGCTTAAGGGTGCACTAGTTAACTAGTGAGCAAATCTGCACCTCACTAGTTAACTAGTGAGCATATCCACACCTTACTAGTTAACTTGTGGGCGTTTTGGGGCCCACTAGTGAACTAGTGACACTTATTTTGCACCTCACTAGTTAACTAGTGGACATTTGTACCCTCTCTAGTTAACTAGTGAGCAGTTCCGCCTTCACAAGTTTACATGTAAGTGTCACACTGAAGCCACTACTAGTTTACTAGCTGAGGTTCCTCTGGCCAGCATGTTAACTTGTGTGCCGCATGCAAATGTTTGGGGAGGGATTTTGCAAAATTCCGCACTGTGATTGGTTGTCATATTTTATTTTAACATAGTGAGCCAATAGAAAGCCTCAATTTGAGAAATTCTCTGCCTCCTAATTAGAATTCTGTGCAACTAGCTAGCTAGTGTGAATGTAGGCTTGAACTAGTTTACTAGTATACATTTATGTCCTCACTAGTTAACTAGTTTGGACAATGGATGCATCAACTAGGTAACTAGTGAGCCTGCTACAATCAACTAGCTAGCTAGTGAGTCATTAATGGTTCACTAGTTAACTAGTGGCACTGCCCTACTCCAACTACTTAACTAGTTAGGAGTTTTGCCTTCACTAGTGAACATGTGGACACTTTGAACTGTCACTAGTTAACTAGTGAGACACAAAAACCTTCAACTAGCTGACTGGTATGCATTTTAGCCCTTACTAGTTAACTAGTGAGCCATTTTTGTGTCACCTAGTTAACTAGGAAGCCAAAATGTGTTCACTAGTCAACTAGTGGGCATTTCTTCTGTCACTAGTTAACTGGTGTGCACATTTTGGCCATCACTAGTTAACTAGTGAGACACAAAAACCTTCAACTAGCTGACTGGTATGCATTTTGGCCTTTACTAGTTAACTAGTGAGCCATTTTGTGTCACCTAGTTAACTAGTGAAGCCAAAATATGTTCACTAGTTAACTAGTGAACATTTCCATCTCCCACTAGTTAACTGGTGGGCTCATTTTGACCCTGACTAGTTAACTAGTGAGACACAAATACCTTCAACTAGCTGACTGGTATGCATTTTGGCCTTTACTAGTTAACTAATGAGCCATTTTTGTGTCAACTAGTTAACTAGTGAAGGTCAAAATGTGTTCACTAGTTAACTAGCGTGTACAGTTTGACCCTCACTAGTTAACTAGTTGACCTGTTGACAAGATATCAGAATTAATGCTCAAGCGGCTGGCCAAATTGGGCAAAGTTAACAAGTGGGATTTTTACATTCAGTAGTCAGCTAGTACGAGTTTTTGTACCTTACTAGTTGACTAGTAAAAACTAAATGTGTTTTAACTAGTTAACTAGTGGACATTGATCTGTCCACTAGTTAACTAGTGAACACACTGAGCAATACTAGTTAACTAGTAAGATATGAAACATTTTAACTAGTTAACTAGAGAGAATTTAGGCCTTACTAGTTAACTAGTTGACATTTAGGCTGTCACTATTTAACTAGTTGACACAAACATGGCTAACTAGTTAACTAGTGGACAGAAATGGCTTACATGTTCATGACAATTCTGGCTGATATCCTGATATCAGAATAAATGCTCATTTGGCTTGCCATAGCTGCCACTTTCTATTCCAGCTGACTTCTACATCCTGAAACGGGTACACTGGGGCTTTTTTCCACAGAGTTCGATCTACAAGGCATTCACTCCTGCTAGATCGCTGCAAATGTAACAGAAAGAGTTTTACGTACATTTACATCAGCAGCTGATAGATATGCGGCCATTTCAATCACCATCTGAGATGTTGACTTATAACTAGTTTAGGATCCTTTTTATTATACTTTAAATAGCATTTAACTTTATTTTAACCATTTTTTAGTCAGCTTAGTTTATTGTTTTAACTGTTTGGCTGTTTTTTTTTATTCTAGATTTGATGGTTTTATTGTTGATTTGGTTTTCATTTGTTCTGTGTACAGCACTTTGGTCTTTTGGGTGTTTCAAGTGCTATACAAATAAAGTTGGTATGGCAACAAGAAATTTTACAAATTTTTTTGCATTTAGATCATGTGTTCCACATGAACTGGCTATAAAAAAACCTCTTGCAATTCAAGTATTCCAACGGAAAAAAAAAACCAGGCATTCTTTCTTTGGTTTGTTTTTCCAACTGGCATTGGATTGGCAAGGCTTAGATGGCTTAGACATGTGCAGAGGAATGATAGAGGACCCAGAGCTGCCAGGGAGGAAACAAAGACGGTGGAGAGGGTTCATCGATCTAGTGAGGGAGGATAAGCAAAGGTATGAGAGCAGGAGATGGAGATCCTCTGTGGTGACTCTTAAGGGAACAGCTAAAAGAAGAAAGGAATGTTTTCAATCCTTCATTTCTTTATTTATATAAACCCAAGAAAGTGAACCAACTCTTGATTCTTAATTTCATCAGCTAGCATGAATTTCTTCTGAATGCAAATAATTCAGTTTTTATTCATCAGATTAACATTTAAATGATTCTTCCAGCGTTTGGTTTATATTTGATGCATTAATTCTTGCTGAAAGCTTAAAATTAATTTAATTCTTCCTCTGTTCCATAGAATCAGTTGTTTAGGATGAAACAGAGTCTATTCTAGGAACAGTTAATGGAGTTTGTAGCTTAGATCAGAGACAGAAAATGTCAGAATGACATTTTTCTTCCATCAGAGGGAAGTACATTTGAGCACAGAGTCTTGGCCACAAATGGCACTCAGGTAATCAACGTGTGTCTGGGACAGTTAAAAGGGAAGGACAGGACTCGCTATTTTGGGGTCAAGGAAATACAGGGGGACAAAAAGAACAGAAGGAAAGAAAGATGGGCACAAATGGGCATATGGTTGAGTTACAGAAATATTTTTTGTTCAGAGACAAACTTTGGTTTTCAGGCACAGGAACTGATACACTCCAGAGAACACACACCTTCAGAGACACCTGGAGAGGCTCCGTTTGCTGATCTGCTTAAATGATGTACCTAAGTGTCGGCTGACTTCTATCCCCTCTAAACTGCTTGTGAACAGTATCTGGTGAGAATCAATGCTGTCTTCCCACAGCACACTCTCGGCAGCAGCCATTCTCCTAATGGGGGGGGGGGGGGGGGGGGGGGCGCGCAATCAGGTGAGTACCGGCTGGCCGAGGTGGGTGAGTCAGCGGAGAGAACCAAGGCAGGCGCAGTAGAGGAGGATGGGACGTGGTTTTGGTTATCCGGGGTACAAACGGCGAGGGTAATGAATGAAGTGGAGTTTTCCTGAACAGAGTAGCAACCAGGGGTTTAGAGGAGAAGCCAAAAACGTAATCCAAAGACAGTCCGTTGTCATAAATCCAAATAATCCACAAAACGAGTTCAAGCGAGCAAACACACGAGTGGCTGGGGCTACCTAAACTGGCGCAATCATCCGGCGTCGAGTGGTGTTTCCATCCTCCCTTTATACCAGAACTTCTGATTGGTAGTCCAGTGCAGCTGCTGCCCCCTCCGCTCCTCACCTGCAGGAAATTAACTCAAAGGTGGGGAAAGCTCCCAGCGGGGAGCTCATTTCTGGGGCGGAGCCGGCCCGCAACAGCGCAGTATACATAATTTGGTATATAAGTCTGGTATATAAATCGCAGGACCAGCCAGACTATGAAAAAAGTGCGACTTATAGTCTGGAAAATATGGTATATATTTTTTAAAATATATAAATATATAAATAGCTTTTTATTAAAATGTATTCTAAATTTAATGTAATTCCTCTCATGGCCAGATTTCTGAAAATTGCTCCACAGACTTTAATTGACCCTTTTCTGTTCATCCAAAATAAATAAATGTTTTTCCTATGCCAAAAAAAAAAAAAACTTTCCCCCTGTAAATCCTGGCAAAATGGCTTTCCGTTTTTTGATTGACCTGTGGTCTTGTCATCTTCATGGGGCTCGGTTTCAGGCAGATTGCTGCTAATGACTGCTGCTGGTTTCACCCACGGTCCTCCAGGATGATTAGTATTGTGACCTTTAGAAGAGCCACATAATTCAGAGCTTAGTGATTTTTATCCCTCTCTAAATTCTGACAAAGAGTGGCAGAGAGGGGTACATTTGAGCTTATAAAAAGAGAAAAGGGAGCAGATCAGAGAAGGAAGGTGCAGAGGGGAGTGTGAGGTGAAAGCTGAAGTGGAAGAAAGGGAGGGGGGCTGGAGATGAAGTGAGGAGGATCACACTGAGCTACTCACCCCAAAGGCACTGACATTAGAGGTGGGCATCAAGGAGAGGAAAGGCAATGAAAGGAAAGGGAAAAGGCTGAATAAAGAAGAGCAAAATGTAGCTTGTGACGTTTTTCTAAAACACCTGACATTTACCTGGACTTCATGTTTTCAGTCTAGACAATTGGAGTCCAATAAAGGCCACCAGTCCTCTCTCAGCAGCAGGAATGTCACCTGTCTGCTGAGTTCACTGCCTTTTTTCATTCAGAACAGAAAACAGCCTTCACAATCACAAAGATCAATCAATGAGCACAGAATAGATATGAAAGAGCATGTCAGAACCAGGATAATCGATTCCTCCTCACAACAATATGTGTCAATAAAGGTTGAAATTAGTTAGAGATCAGAAGGGTATTTTATCAGGGGTGCTAAACATGCTCAGACGTATTGATGAAAGCCTTGCTTCATTAAGTGTGGTGTCAGAATGTTTTCAGTAAACTGACTTGACATCTCAAGACAAGCAGTAATCATGTTTAGCATGTCCTGTTGGAAATCATTCAAACTCCAAAACTGGAATAAAGAACTAGTGAAGCAATCCAAAGCTGAACATGGACAATACTTTCCTTTTGTACTGAAAGTTATTTGGCATCACATGTAGTCAGAAATTTTGTTGAGCTGTAAGTGTAATATATCCTGTAAGTGTAATATATGAAGAATACCTGCAGGGATTCTTTTTTCCACGTTTGTTTAGATCACACACACACACACATTTCTCACGGCATTCTATTTGATCCCGACATTCTGCACAGGTCAGATGTCACTCAGAGAGCTCGTGCGGTTTCTCAGCACCAGCATGAGGAACGTTTTTATGCGTAAATAAACATTCCTCTCATTCTTCTACAGTGTTTTCTGCCGGTGCTTGTGCCATGAGGCATGTAGCTGATGGTGGAGAACACCTCTGATATCTCTGCCATAAAACTTATGATGCTTGAAAAAAGTAAAAAATATGCATACATTTATTTACAAAGCAAATAAAACACCCAATTTAGTTTTTTTTACAGTTTCATCTTAAATAGTTTTACAGTTCGCCATTCATCACAAACGTTTTTCCATTTTTCAGCTTCATGTTGGTCACTGTCTGTTCTATTTTGTAGATGAAAATAAATGTAAGTGACAGGAGAACTACAGTAAATGTGGCCTGGTAAATTATTAGAGTCATTAAATTAGAAATGCTATTAACTTACTTATGCAGATTATCATTATGGTTATTTATTTGTTTGTTATTATTATTTTATTTTATTACAGTGACTGAAGCATGAACACAGCTCAAGTTTTTACCCAAAGGGAAGATTTCACATAATTTTACAGTAAAACAGAGGTCAAGATGTTTACCTTGAGATAGTCTACAGTTTTTTACCATCTCATATGTGATTTTTTTTTAGATTTTTTGGTTTTGCAACAATATAATTTGTGCAGTTCTTTCAGATCGGATTTGAGATAAAATAGCATTACTAAATGAAAATAATAATTTGGCTGTGCCTGACAAATGAGCTAGTACCCTAGCCTGTTGTGGTATTTGAGCTTAAGGATTCTGGTGGTCAAAGAATCTAGTTCTGGATCTTCCTGTTGTTTTGTCCCATTGCCTCCCTCAGTTATCTATGCTCCAGTTTGTGCAGATGATAATTAGTACAGTGCTTCAGTCAGTCACCACCTCTCCAGTTCAACAGCAGATCATCCTCTTTCTAGATTCCTGTCTAGTTGTGCAGTTAGTTCCTGTTGCTTTAACATCTATCTCCCATATATTTTGTATTGCTGCTATTTAAAATATATCCATGAAGTATTGTTTGAACTCAGTTACCTACCCCCCACAAGTTCAATTGCAAAAACTACAAATTTTGACAACAAACAAGAGCAACAAGTTTCAAAAACAGGCAGTGAATGTTGCACATGCACACACACACACACACACACACAATAATAATGATAATTATATATATATATATATATATATATATATATATATATATATATATATATATATATATATATATATATATATATATATTATGCCTTTTGCATAAAAATCTTGTATTTCAAACTTAGTTGATCTAACATCACAGGGATCATGGGGAACTTGTCTCTGGAACTCACTTCCCCCAGACATCAGGAATATCGACAGTTTTACCCTTTTCAAAACAAAACTCAAAACACATATGTTTAATCTGCTTGCAACCTCTGATTTTATTGAACTGTTTCTCTCTGTTTTTTTTTTTCTTGTTTGGGTTTTATTATTGTTTTATTGTATTTTATTACGTGTTTTCTGTCAAGTGACCTTGGGTGTCCTGAAAGGCGCTTTTAAATAAAATGTATTATTATTGTTATTATTATCACCACATGTTTGTACCACGCCAACATCTAATTGATGAAGCACTACGTCTGTGTAGCCAGTTTGTTGTAAAATCTTTCCAAACCATAAAATTGGGCCCTCACCACGTCAGTTTAAGCAGAAGAAACAAGTGCATTGTGATGCGCATTCATAGGCACGCCAAACCTGGCATGTTCACCAAATCTTTGGCGTCTTTGCCAAAAAATCTTTCTTAGATGTGGAATAACTAGCCTGCAATAATAATCCTTAACATTGTCCTTTGGTTTTGGTCAAGCTAGTGAGTGTAAACACAGATCGCATGTGATAGCAAGGATTTTTCATGCAGTCAGTGATGTTGCTAAACCTAAAACCCCAGTCGTTAATGTCCACAAACAAATGCTGACAATGGAGAATTCACAAATCTTCACTCAGGTTGGAGATTTTTAAAGAATAATTTTTGGTTCCATTTATCTTCACTTACATGTGGATGACAGGAAAAGATCTTTGTTTTAAGGGATGCCCAGCTAAGTGTATGAAGGGCCTCAAACCCATGTATTAATCAATTAGTCCAATTAGTTCTCAAACTTCTTTGCTGGTAAATTATGTTGGTTTTGCACTGATGTTTATTACATTGAGTCGTGTCACTTTAAAACAAATTTAAAAAGTTATCACCGCACAGCAGACATTATGAATGGGATGTGCCATTAAATGCATCCATACAGTAGTGGACAGCCACCTGCTGACATTACATCTCCAAATCTAATAAGTCTTTATAGCAAACTGCTACAATCCAGCCTCCAATTAGCCATCCATGTAAGTCTGCATCATCAGCAGAGTGAACAGATCTCTGGAGGAAAGAAGCTTTATAGCTCAACTTGCTGCAGAAAACAATTTTTTCACCATTAAAACTCAATGGTTTGAAACCTTGTCAGGTGCCTCACAATTAGCCTGCATGGCAAAGTGCCAAATGAGCTAAGTTATGTGCACGAGTGTGTGTGTGTGTGTGTGTGTGTGTGTGTGTGTGTGTGTGTGTGTGTGTGTGTGTGTGTGTGTGTGTGTGTGTGTGTGTGTGTGTGCGAGCATGGACTTCTTAGTGGACAAGAAACTGGACAAATCAAAAGAAGTCAGGAAAGAAGAACTTTGGACCTTTCTCAACAAGTTTTATGAAGACAAACTTTTTTAATGTGGTGAAAAAGTGCAAAAGTTTTTTTTGTTTTTGGTGCTGGATTGTTAATGTGGCTTCTTATTCATAGATTTCATAGTTCTGTATAACAATTCCACAAAACAAACACAGAAGACCAACTGTTCTTTGCAGAGTAAAGCTATTCTAATAAAAAAGGGAAGATGATGTATTGTTGATGTTTGTTAAATGGACTTATGGTAGAAATAAACTGTATCACCAACAAGAGAGAGAGAGAGAGAGAGAGAGAGAGAGAGAGAGAGAGAGAGAGAGAGAGAGAGAGAGAGAGAGAGAGAGAGAGAGAGAGAGAGAGAGAGAGAGAGAGAGAGAGAGAGAGAGAGAGAGAGAGAGAGAGAGAGAGAGAGATGCCATTTGGGTGACTTAAATTTGCATGCTGAGAAAAAATTAAATAAAAGGGTTCTTAAGATGCTCAGGATGAAATTTTCAGCAGGTAGGAGAAATCCAGAAATCGGGGTGATTATTTTAGTTGTTGTGAATGAGAAACAACAGCTGGAGTAAACAAACAAGTACTGAGAAAAATGCAAATCAAACATGGATAGGACAAACACAAACCTGTTCATTTAGCAGCCTAAAAATGTGACTACTAGGATTGTTATTGTTACAAGACTTCACTGCCGGTGGAGTCATTCCTGGAACGAGTTTCTCCTCCTCTTGTGCAGCGTGCAGAGGTCCATGTAATCGATCATGTTTTGGTAGGTGGAAAACGACGGTTGTTGGATGGGAGGAAAAGACTTTTTCATTATTTCAATAAAAACATATAGTTGCTACAAAAGAGTCCTATCTGTCTGTCTGTCCGTATGTTTTTAATAATATTTATTTTTTCTGTTCCACAGATTCTGAAATTGGCTGAATCATAAAAAAAAAACCTGCAGAAATGGGCATTTCTACAAACTCAGAACATTTAGAGTTCACCCTTAGAAATTAATCCAGAAATTTTCTGGGTATTATTCTTGTCCACTGGCGTAGCTGCATAGTGCATACCCAGGGAAACGATGGTTTATACAGAAAAAAAAACCCCTCTATTTTTTAAATAAATTTAAACTACAGTAATCCAAATACAAATTTCCAGAGCTGTAGAAAGAGAGAGTTGTGACTCGCTTTGAACTTGCCGACTCACGGTCACGTGGTTCATGGAGCTCTCAATAGTTCCAAACATCCCAGCGCCGTAAGTCAGTTTGAACGGCGTATGGTGGGACAAATCACAAAAATGGAATATTGTCAAATTTCCCCTGACGATTTTTGGTAATTATTGACTAATATTATATATTATATTATATATTATGTCCTAATTCATTCACAAAGTAGCCTATTTTTTTGAGCACTTGTAGGAAGACAGACACCCGTGACTGTTCTACATTACAAGACTACGACAGTCCTAACACACTGTAGAATACATTTAGACCACATACATTACGATAATATCTTATAGCAATAAATTTGATCTAGTAATGCAACACACTGCTCTAATATAAGCATATTTAATAACTAAGTCCTACGAGAAGCCCTAAACTCGAGTTGTAATATCCATTTTAAAGTGTTTTATTGAAAGCTAGAATTCTGCTCCAGCTTACCTTGAAGAAAATATGTAGCTGTTTATGCTTTGAATGATGATCTATTATGTTCAGTAGAATACATTTTACAATCACTACTTTATATTTTTATGTGAAGACAGGACATGCATCTGTAACCCAGTTTATCTGGCTTCTATAGCCTGACTAATAGCAACTAATTAAAAAGAAAATGTCAATAAAACTGTACAGTTAAACACAGTAGATAAATAAGTGTTTATTGTGAAAAAATGAACACCAAACTTGTACAACATGTATAATAGCATTTTTAATAAAGCATTTTTACCAACATTATGTTTAGTCATTACATATGAGCAAATAAGCTGAATCATTAATTATAAGCAATGTACTCAAGACCTAATGAAACTCTTTTGAATAACTTTATTTTAGTTATTATTAAAATAAAATGTGTCCGTGCCGTTAAAATTTGAAATTTTAAATTTTAGGGTTGGATAAAATGTTAAAATGTAATTTTACATCTCTATAATTTTGGTTTTGTTCAATATTTCTCAATGTACAAAAACTGTATTTTAATAATCCCGTTATAGGTTGATTATCGTACCGTGGTTGGCTACGCTGCATATGGATGTAGCAATCGGTCTGAGGGAGGAATCAGAATTATGGCTTACCCAAAGACGCAGAGAGACGAAGAAAATGGTTGGCTCGAGTCAGCGGGAGCAACCTCACCATGACCAGAGATCACAATAACAAAAAGCTGTGTGCAGTGAGTTTAATGTGCACTCACAAATGTTTTCTATCAAGGCTCTACATGTCTTGCTCTCAGCTGCACAAGGCTGCAATTAAACTGTTAAATGTGGCAGGAAATAAACTAATACACCACTCTGCAGGCACATTTTGAGGAGGGACAGTTTAATAAGCTTAGGCAAGGCAAGGAGAGACTCAGGACTGATGATGTTCCAACCCTGTTTGTTCATCGCCCTGAACCAAGGAGGAGGAAGGATCCCGCAGTGAAAAGAACCACTGTATGTTGATCCACTGACCAGCAACCACACATATTGTACTCAAGTAAACTGTGGTATGAATCTTTACAAATATTAGACATTTGTATTTATTTTACTTAAAAGTTATTCTGTATTCTAACAGTGCCATTATTATTTCAGAGAATGAGGAAAGCAGCAGCAGCAGTGAGGCAAATGAGATGAGGGAAAGTGAGGGGGGGGGGGGGGGGGGACATGAGATGGTATCAGGAGAGAGGGACATCCCAGGAAGCCATGAGGAGCCAGTGTCAGGGTCAGGAGGAGAAAGGAACAGGGTATGCAACCAGGGAACCGAGCTGGGAAACCTACAGGAGCAAATAGAACGTTTAAAAGGCATGAAAAACACAAGAGGCATTAAATGGAGTAAATAGACAACCAAAAAGGCCGTGCAACTCCATTTTTCAGTGGGTTCAACAGGCTACAGGTTTCTTTGGGATGAGTATCCCTCTGCCTGATGTTAGAACCCTGCAAAGACAAATGCAGCCCGAACCAGGTGTGTTAGGAGAGGTGTGTGACATGCTCAGTTTGAAGGTAAAAGATCTGACAGAGATGGAAAAAGGGTGTGTGCTTACTGCGGATGAGATGGCAATCACTCCAGGTGTGCATCACTCCATCATAGACCCAGCTGGGATATGCCACCACCGTTGTTTCTGGTCAGCTCGCCTCTCAACTACTATGAAAACATGAAGATGGACACATAACACAGTTTAACCTTTAATGGTTAAATAAGATTTTTATTTTTGTTACTCTTTGACATTTATTTATTGATAGTTATGTTACTGTTAATTCTTATTTCTTGTCATTCCTTACTTAACAAAATTGCAAATGCTAATATTATGAAGCAAGGGGAAATGAGCAGTTTTAAGGAAAATGTCTAATTTTTAAAAGTTATTGTGTTCGGCAACTGTTCTTGAAATATTGTAATTCCATTTTTATTACTTGAGTACACAAAATAAAACAACATATCTTCTTACGTTCGTAATCCTGTTTGTCTCATGCTTCAGCAGTTTGTTGCAGTCAGTGGTATCCAGAAAAATTATTAACTGAAAAATATAAAATAATTACTTGTCTTCACAATCACATTTTTCTTTATTATTGGTCTCTCCATTTGTGCTTCCATTTCTGATGCATGCTCATGTTGATACAGCAAAGTATTGTACAAAGAAATCCCAAATAAAACTAATAATGTAAAAAGTTTATAACCTATTTCAAACTATGGGGAATTTTTAAAACGTAGAATCATACAAACTGAAATAAATCCGTCTACAGCTCTTCAAGCTTGTCTAAACCCTCCTGCTCACAATCAACAAGCTGCACACAATTAGCTCATTAAAGGTTATCTAGCTAAAACTGGCAACATAGAATTTCATTGTTGGTTCATTTTGGTACGAAGCAGTTACCTAACGCTTCACAGTGCAAAAAAATGATGACATTTCATCAACTTACCGGAGAAAATCCTTCTGAAACACCGAAAATGACTATGGTCAATGCAGCAGCGGGGGCTGTTTGGAACTATTCGAAGCTCCATGAACCACGTGACTTCCGCAATCCGTCGCAACTCTCTCTTTCTACAGCTCTGCTAACTTCCGTGATCACTAAACCACATTTACAACGTGAGTCAAGATAAATATGAAATGTAAATTTAGTCAAAACAAAGAAAACTTTCCCTTTCTACATGTATCATTTATTTCAGGGATGTCAATAGAAATGAATGAAAGAGCAACCAAGCCCATATAAGAGGATTACCATGGTAATCAAAGCAAATTACAACATCAAAACCACAGTTGTGCTTTGGCTCTCACGTACAGGCTCCGTCTTCTCTGTCCCTTGAGTTGTGGAGGCTTGTTTTTGTCACAAACATCAACATTTCCGAGGCAATGAGTCAGCTAATTAGAGCACATATTTAAAAGCAGGGTCTTATGAGAATTGAATGTATTGCACTGAAAAATATCTGAACTTGTTCTTGTTTTGCTTCAAGGTGAATCCTCTGAACTGTTTACTACTTTTTGAAGCTTTTCCCTGATCTGTAAAATGCATGTTTACGTGCAACACTCTGAGCTAATTTATTTATATGTACAAAACGCTGAGACTACTAGGCTTTTACATTAACATGGCCTTATTTCACTCCCTGTAAGTTTTCACTTCTGAAATGCTGCAGCAATCTGGAAAGGCTAATGTTCAGTCAAATCCTATACTCATTTGAGCATAAACATGACCTAAGCAGTAAATTCACCGTGCTCTGGTGAGGAATCCTACAGAGGACAAAACAGAGGATAGAAGAGTCAAATATCTGTGTTGATCCGTGAGTGTGAGGGATCCGTCTGTGGTCTCCAAAGGCTGGCGTTCTGCCACATGCACCAACCCACACAATGTAATCCAATGAATGTTTCAAGCCCCAATGTGGATATCGCCACATCAGTAATGCATGAATCACACAATCAGATCAATCCTTTTTGACCTGTCAAGTGCTACAAACTGTAGTGAGCTCTAAAAGAAGTTATGCATCTAAACAAGATAGTATAAAGCAGTAGTATGGAGTTGTGTACATTGATTCTCTGCTTTTTGCAGATAATGTGGTCCTGTTGGCTTCATCAAACAGTGATCTCCAACTATCACTAAAGTGGTTTGCAGCTGAGTGTGAAGCAGCTAGGGTAAGAATCAGCTCCTCTAAATCCAAGACCGTGGTCTTGAGTCAGAACAGGATAGAAGGCCTTCTCCAGTCAGGGATGAGGTCTTGCCCCAAGTGAAAACAATGCAGTCGATTTGCTGTTAAGCCGTGGCAGCATCAGGGAGCCTTAGGTTGTTTATAAGTGGTCACAGTGTGGCGGTAATGTGGCGCAATCATGTCACTTTTTATAAAAGATTAGGCAATGACGGTATAAAGGGGGTATGGGGCAGTCTCTGCGATGCCGCAAACTTCCATTTATCTTAGACAACTTGTTTTTTATTGTGATTTAAGCCTCGATCGTTACATATTTTTTAACAAGGCGCTCCTAAAGGTGTCTTTCCCCATCAGTCCCTGTGCAGTCTATGCTGACCTGAGCTTTAGCTCTAACAGAGAGACGCTCATGGAGCGCAGTGGTGACCCAGTTTCCCATCTCAGTTGATTTCGTTCAAAAAGCAACACTTATTTCCCATGTTTACTTTAATTTTCAATACATTTGCTCGCCATCAATTCCCCATGTCATCATAACACCTCCCTCTGTTGCGCCATGGTGCAATAGCCGTTTATAAGACAGACCATTACCGCAATATTACTACCAAGTGAGGCAGAGCGAATGCCGCAAAATAAGCGCAACGCCATGCCAGCATGGCGCGTTTATAAGACACTCCATTGCGGTAATATTACGTCGATTTGCAGGCGTGGTGTGTTTTGTAAAAAGGGCTTAAGTATCTTAGGGTCTTGTTCATGAGTGAGGGAAAGCTAGTGTTGTACCGATCTGTCGTGGTAAAAAGAACAGCTGAGTCAAAAGGCAAAGCTCTCGATTTACCTGTCAATACGTTCCAACCGAAGGACCAAAAGAATGAGATTGTGGATACAAGCGGTCGAAATTAGTTTTCTACGAAGGGTGGCTGTGCCTCCCTTAGAGATAGGGTTAGACGCTTGGTCATCCAGGAGGGGCTCCGCTGCTCCTCCACATCGAGAAGAGCCAGCTGAGGTGGCTCAGGCATCTAGTTACGATTCCTCCTGGACGCCTCCCTGGTGAGATTTTCCGAGCACATCCAACCGGGAGAAGACCTAAAGGAAGACCCAGGACACGCTGGAGGGACTATGTTTCACGGATGGCCAGGGAATGCCTTGAGATCCCCCCTGAGGAGCTGGCCCAAATGGCTGGGGAGAGGGAAGTCTGGGCTTAGGCTACTTCCCCCGCGACCCCGGATAAGCAGCCAAAAATGGATGGATGGATGGATGGATATGTGTTCTAGTTTTATTGGCCAGCTTGAGGTGCACGTTCAAGAATGAGAGGCGTTTCTTCCAGCTGTAATCACAAATGTAAGGAGAGAAGCTTAAGAAGCAATACACTTTTCCACCTTTAGATGGTGCCCTCTGTGAAAAAACTCCAAATTTCTGCTTAAAAGTGACAATGTGTATTTTTACCTTTAATCTCTGGAAGTATCCATCAAAATGTTAAAAATGAATAAAATTTTGTCTAGTTGCTGAAAAATATTGGCAGCTTTATAACATATAACCATAAAATCCGGGTCTAAAGTACATAGGGCAAGGGTCTTGCGTCTTTGGCGGATGCCATATTCGATGCCTCATTTCCTTCTGGTCAGCTTGGGGTCCTGCGCCACTTGATGACATCACGCTAGATGATTGGCTGGATATATGACTTCACAACGCACTAAAACATTTAGACAGTAAGAAACATGAATTCAATAACAAAACTGCTAAACTCTTTATAAAACCTATGTGAAAGTATTGCCGTAGTTTGATGACTTAATCGGCAGGCGTAGGAGCCCGAACAGTTCACAGAACTAAAATGCCAGAAATCTACAACTGGCAGTGTTCTCTCGTTGGAATTGAATGAAGGACCATCAAAGTCTGAGGAGTCACGCTGTAATGCTAGTAGATGCTACTACTGATGTTACTGGAGGCAGTCACAGCAATAAGGCAACCCTGAAATGTATGTATAAATGTGCTGCCCCTTAGTGCCAGGAAACAACACACTGTCATTTTAAGAAAAACATATATAATTGTTTTACTTAATTTAATTTTACTAACATTCAAGTGCAAGTATCATTAAAATATATTTTCTTGGTTTTTGTGAGTTTTCTCAATTGATTCAGTTTTGTTTTTATCCTGATTTCCTCTTTCATTTTTACGGCAGTTTTTGTGTCTTTTTTTTTGAGTTTCAGCTCACACCTGAGCTCCATTAAAGTTACAATCTGTTATATCTAAGGCCCTTGTTTAGGATCTTTCTTTGCTGGAGCATTTGACTTTGACTCCAGTTGCCTTAGTGGCCCAATTCTGTTGTGGGAGACCATTAAAAGGACATTTTGTCAATTTTATGCATTATAAGTAATGTCCCATTTTAGAGAAATACAACTGGATTAATGAGCTAACCCCTAAATTGAACCAAGTGTATTGATGCAGTTCCAACGCAGCTATAACAGTAAATATGAAGTCCTAAATGTGTTTCTTTTAAATTGAATGTTAACTTGGCTTTAGCATGAGAATTTACCCCAATCCTCCAGCTGATGTCCTCTTGACTGCCGTCTACTGCAGGCTAAACCACTCATAATACTAAAAAACACCTCTCTTTAAAACACCCAACCTTTTGTGCTTCCCTTTATATGCATAATGAATTGTCTTTCAAATCTGAAAACTGCTGACACCTCTTATTGTTCCTGATAGATTTTTCTGCAATTTTAAAAGTTGAGTGTGTGTGTCTGCATGAGCATGGAAGGATAAGTGCATAGAGATGGAACTTTCATGTGTTTGTCTTGGATTCGGTGATATGTGGTTCAATAACCTGTGACACACGATTGGTTAGAGCCGGTTCATTATAACCAATTCCTTCCAGTCAGAAGCTGTGGTGTCTTCTGCAGCAACAGGCTGGGTGTCATGAAGAGATTTCACCTCTTCTCCACTGCGTTTCCAAACTTTCCCCCATTACTGATAATTTGGGCTATTAGAGATTGCCATCTGGGCACTCTAATTATCCTCTTATGTCTAACAGACTCTCTTTACTATTTCATGTCCTCATCTAGACCTCTTTTCTATCATTCTGTGATGGCATCTCCACAGACAAGGGAATCTAAGGAGAGAAATGAAAAGGGGTGCTCTCTTTTAAAGAGGGCTGTGAGCTGTTTCTGTGACAGAAACTGCTTCTACTTTTCTACTTTACACTTTTCTTTTTGTGGTAATCTGACTGTCCTGTCAGCTTTTAGAAGCAAAGAGTCTTCATTTGGAACAATTTGGCTGAGGAGAACAAGTCCTCTCGCTTGAAATGCCATAAAGTGATTCATTAAAATTGATCCATTCAGAAATGCTTTTGAAAATCTTTTTAATCAAATTAATTTTGGTGACTAAAAATCTATTTGCAGTTTAAATAACCTAGTTTTTTCAAACACACACACACACACACACACGCGCACGCACACACACACGCACGCGTGCGCACGCGCGCGCGCGCACACACACACACACGTAAATAAAACTGAAATACTGAAACTCTGACAAAAAATGTCGGAGTCACAGATCACATCACAGGCAGTAATGATTTTAATAAAAGCTTTGAAACTAACGAGAGCAGCGTCATACTGCCATTTCATTAAGTTAAGATTTTCAGTCAGTTTTAACTTATTCCAGTGACAGATGTTCTTATTTCCTTTAAACTGGCACATGTAGTTTATTTTTCACTATCTTAAAAATGCTTAGATTAGACTATTTTACCCTGTTCTATGATACAAAGTAGGCAATGTCTCAGAATTTATATTTCCCTTCCCTGGCCTCTACAGCAACACAAATCGTTGACACACGCCTATAATGGAGCAGCTCTATGCCCCCAAGTGAACACGTGGCAAAATAATTAAACATGCCTAAAACTATTGACATGTCACCTGTATGCTTACAAAGCCTTTGGAAGGTTGTGATTATTTACGTTGTCCAGTAACCTGACCAAATTTAAAAAGCTAATATTAGCATTGGCTACAGGTTATTTCCAACAATTATCTGTAAACAGCTTTAACAAAAAAAGACCGTAGTTCTAACTTGTCACCACTGGAGTGCGTTAATAGACCTCCTCTGTCATAAAATGTCAATTAAAATTTCAGAGTTTGTAGCATTGTAGCTAGCTCGGTTTAGCATTTCGACGCCACAAAACCATTGTGTTTAACACTGCTACATACATACACTTTAAATGTGTTTTAAAAGGATATGTTGTAACTTTTTTATATTTTTAAACTATTTTCTTGAGCCAGTATGTGCTAAGATGGCCCTTTACATAGTTCATTAATCACCACCCAGCCCCTGTCGCCCCCTGTGGCCACAATATTCCACTTGAAACTTCACAGTTGCCAGTCTGGTCTGTTGGACTTAGAAAAAATTGAGCTGACATACATGGCACTGCAGTCTGGTTCCAGCATGTTTTAGATCATGAACACAGCTTATTTCTTTAATTAAGTGATACATTTCTCCTGTAGACACTAATGAAGGCTGGGGAGACAATTTAGCTGTTAGATTAGAGGTTGAAAATGTACGAACAGCGAGGAGATAAATTTAGCTTCCGGTTTAACAAACGGAAACTAGGGGGTGCCAAAAATTACCTCGTTCCCCTTTAAACTAAACATTGTTGGAGCGAGTTCTCCTCTAGCTGACAGCTCAAATGAAGCATTGAAAAAAAGTTTTAAAGCTAATCCCCGTCCCCAAATTATAAACAGCTTTAACATAACATGAATGCAGTTCCAGCATGTCAACACTGGAGGGCGTTTAAACCCCGCCTCATTCATAAAAAGTTAAAAAAATAAACTCTTGAATCTCTTGTGCGATAACTAGTTGGGTTTAACACTTTGTCACCACACAACCACTGGGCTTAACAACCATTCTTCTCTTATCTGTGATATCAAATAGGCATTTCTGGCCACACAACTGTTACACATTCATTATTTTATCTTTTGGAACATTCTCTGATGATCCCAGATATGGTCATGGATGAAAATAGATCACCCGTTATCTGCAAAACTCTGTCTATAACCAGCGACCATGATAAGTTCAAAGTCCCTTAAATCCCCTTTCTTCCATATTCTTGTTTTGAACTTCAACAAGTAATTTCCATATGCAGGTGTCTCAGTACATTAAGTTGCTGCAGTGTGATTGGCTGATTAGTTTCTTGTGTCAAAAACTGAACTGGTGTGTCTGGTTATGAGCCACTTTTTACCCTTTGAACTTTCCCTTTTAGCATGCCATCTTCTGTTCTTTTGGTATTACCCTAGCCCTCCCCATCTCTCTCATCATGATTTGGGATCATAAACACCTTAGTATGAGTTGTCTCGCAGTTTAGGACCACAATTTATTGTCTGACGTTTCTACTTTCTGTACTTAGTTAGGAGAAGGAAAAATGTGCAAGAAGCCAAGAGGTTGTACTGAAGTTATTCTATAGATGGAGGGAAATAAAATTTTGAAGCCACACCACAACAGTTGCCTTTCCCTTTGTCTTTACATTGTCCACTTTACAGCTGAGTGGATCAGGGAGAAAACATCACGAGGGAATCAATGTGATGTCTTGAAAAGGAACCAGAAATGAAAGTGATAATAGTAAAGAAGTGGAACACACACACACACACACACACACACACACACACACACACACACACACACACACACACATTGAGTTATGCTCTCAGTCCAGTCTCAGCTGAGTTGCTGTTCTTTACAATCACCAGGACAGCTCGTCATCTTCAAGCACTCTCACTCTGCCAGCTTTTCAGACTTGATTTGAGCGGCACTGTCTGCTTCACTGTTGTAGATTTTTATAGCAACAGTTGTTCTAACAATCACTTCCTGCTTAGACAAACACTTATCTTGCATGCACACACACACACACACACACACACACACACACACACACACACACACACACACACACACACACACACACACACACACACACACACACACACACACACACACACACACACACACACAAAGACTAGTAATGTGTCTATAGTTATATTGTGATGTCTTAGTAAATATTCTATTTGGTGAAAGATACATTTTATTGTATTTATCTTAGTGGATCTATAATTAAATGGATAAACTAGTATTAGCACACCAAACGTCAAGGAAAGCAAAAAGTTATTATCAGGAGAGAGAGAATGTTTTAGTGGTTAGCAGCAGTGTGCTAGTCGATGGCCCCCTCCATGAGGCCACCACAGCTCAGCAGAACGTCGTTGTAGCTTCTTCTGGGGAGAAAAACACAGAGAAAATAAAGTTAACAGTAGCAGAAGAAAGCAGTAGAGTGTGAAAAGTGGTCAGTGTATCCTCCAGCAGTCTAAGCCTATAGCAGCATAACTACAGAGATAACTCTGCATAATCTATCCTATTTAGATGTAGGCATGTTTGAGTCAGGGCAAGGGAGAGCCGTCTTTACCGACTGTACACTCCACCTCCCTGTACTCCCCCACTTGTCCAGATTTAGGCTAACATCAGATTTTAACCATAGGCCCTATCAAATAAAAATGTTTTAAGCCTATTCTTAAAAGTAGACAAAGTGTCTGCCTCATGGACTAAAGCTGGAAGCTGGTTCCACAGGAGAGGAGCCTGATAACTAAAAGATCTGCCTCCCAACCAAATTTTAGATATTCTGGGAACCACCAGTAGACCTGCAGTCTGAGAGCGAAGTGCTCAGTTAGGAACATATGGAACAATCAGATCACTGATGTATGATGGAGCTTGATTATTAAGAGCTTTATATGTGAGAAGAAGGATCTTAAAATCTATTCTGAAAGCCAATGTAGCCAATGTAGGGAAGCTAAGACAGGAGAGATATGATCTCTCTTTTTAATTCTCATCAGAACTCTAGCTGCAGCATTTTGGACAAGCTGAAGACTTTTAACTATATCCTGTGGACTTCCTGAGAGTAATGAATTACAGTAATCCAGTCTTGATGTAATAAACGCATGGACTAGTTTTTCAGCATCACTCCTGGAAAGTATGCTTTTAATCTTAGCAATATTCCGAAGGTGGAAAAAGGAAATCCTACAAACTTGTGAAACCTAGGATTTGAATGACGTCCTGGTCAAAGATAACACCAAGGTTCCTTACTTTGTTCTCTGAGATTAATGTAATGCCATTAAGGTCAGGCGATTGGCTAAGCAATTTCCTTTTATGGATTTCTGGTTCAAAGATGAAAAATTCCATCTTGTTTTGATTTAAAAGCAAAAATTTTAGAGTCATCCAATTTTTTATGTCCTCAAGACAAGCCTGTAATCTACCCAACCGATTAGGTTCATCAGGGTTAATGGATAAATATAACTGAGTATGCTGTCCTCACTAAAGTTTGTTGCAGGCAACGCAATTTCAGCTATACAGCTAGCTTAACATTCCTTTATTCCCAGCACTTCCTCCTCCAAGAAACAGGCCGCTTGTTGTGTTTGGCAGGATTTAATGATGAAAATAAATTCTCTCTCTCTTTTTCTGTAAAACTGTACAAAGAAAAGAATACAAAATACACAATGAAGACATGTTCCATTACACTTGAAGAACAACATTGCTCTAGTAAAAAAACACACGACCACAGATGAGGCATCTGCTAAAAAAATATAAGCATCTACCTGCCTCCATATGATTTAACTCAAACAGTGTCAAAACTTACTAATACATATTAAATGTATAGGAACTTACAGATGAAGCAGATATTGTGGACTTTAACACCAGGATTGCAAAGATTGCCATCAGATTACAAATGCTGTCACTTCAGCAGCTAAAGAACACACTACTTCTGTCACGTGCGTGCCGGGCAGCGAGGTGGTGATCAGAGGAGGATCCAAGCGCAGGGAGCAAGAAGGCGAACAGGTGAGTCCGTTTAACAAAGGACACAAAACAGACGGGGTTTAAATACAGGAGGACTGGGAGCTAAGGTGATTGGGAAACAAGAGGCAGGTGGGAGCAATTAACGGAGACACAGACAAAACCTAAGAGTAGACAGGACAGGACGTGACAACTTCCTGTAGACCACTTCCTTTACAAAAAAGGAACATTCTGCTTAGTTACCACTAGGTGGCAGTAGCACTTCTTAAACAACAACAATATGTCCATTCCATAACACTCCCCGCTTGGCATATTAACGATATGCCACTTTATGCCACAGTCTCAATCCCCTAGCTTGCTGATGAGCCATCGTCCTGTTCTGAAAACAACAAGATCACTTGCGAAACTGGTCTAGAGAAGACCTTCGCTGTTTGGTTCCGTATCACCTTAATTTCGACTTTCCTGACAAGTCCATCTCTGCTGGGAACAACCTTGACAACAATTCCCATAGGCCACTGATTCCTCTTGGTTTGATCGTCCTTGAGCAAAACAACATCTCCTTCTTTGAGATTAGGTTTCTGAGATTGCCATTTGTGTCGACTCTGTAATGTGCTCAAATATTCACGGTGCCACCTAGCCCAGAAGGTATCTGCCAATGCCTGAACTCTTTTCCACTGATTCTTGAGCAGATCCCCTTTTGAAAACTCACTTACAGTAGGAGAGGGAACGCCACCCTTCTGGGTCAGCAATATGGAAGGTGTTAGAATGAAAGGCGCTTCAGGATCAGTAGAAACTGGTATTAATGGCCTTGCATTGACAATGGCACTCACTTCAGCCATGAAAGTGGTTAAGACCTCATGAGTGAGCTTTACATGTCCAACCTGAAGAAGCATAGAATCTAAAATCCGTCTTGCCACTCCAATCATGCGCTCCCAAGCGCCACCCATATGAGAGGAGTGAGGTGGGTTGAAAACCCAACTGCATTTTTGTTCAAGAAGGTAATCCTCTACACTCTTATTGCCAGGATCCATCTTCAGCTCTTTGAACGCTCCAGTGAAATTGGTCCCACAGTCCGAGTGAAGCTGTTTGGCAAGACCCCTGATAGAGAAAAATCTGCGGAGCGCATTTATAAAGCTTGAGGACGTCATTGTTTCAATAACTTCAATATGTATGGCCCGAGTGGACATACATGTGAAAAGGACAGCCCACCTTTTGTCCTGAGCTTGACCACCTCTGGTACGGCGCATCACCACTTCTCATGGTCCAAAAACATCCAGGCCAACGTAGGAAAATGGAGGGTCAGCCTGAAGGCGCTCTGTGGGTAGGTCTGACATTTGTTGATTCTCGGTCCTTCCTCTTAGTTTCCTGCATGTAACACACTTGTGAATAATGCCGCTGATGAGACGTTTCCCTCCAACAATCCACAGACCACTGTCACGAATTGCACCTTCAGTGAAATACCTGCCCTGGTGCAGTACAGCCTGATGATGACAAACAAGTAAGCTTGCTACATGGCTGCGGCTTGGTATTATTAGCGTATGGACTTCACCAGTTTCAAGTTGTCCTCTCCCAATGCGTCCACCTATTCTTAACATACCTTCGCTGTCGAGAATGGGTCGAAGTTTGTACAGAGTACTGGTTTTCGGAAGGTCATGTTTCATTTTGATGCACTTCAGTTCTTCTGAATACATTTCTTCTTGTACACATTTTATGATGATCTGTTCTGCTCTGACAATGTCAACGACTGACAGGCCACTTTTGCACATATGCCATCCATCACACCTTTGATTCTTTGAGGAGTGAGAGAAACACTGAGCAATATGACACAGATGTGCCACAGTCTTACTGAGTGTGCTCCAGCTAGAAAAACGCTGGAAGCGTTTTGAGCCAAGTTTGTCTCTACTAACATGCGTGGCGAGCAAAGTTACGTCAGGACGTACCTCAGCGTCAGCGTCTGGGTTCACAAGGTCAAATGTCGATCCATTATCGCCACTGGCAGCTACCTTTGGTTGTTTCATTAGGAATGCTGGTCCTGTTAGCCACGTTGTGTCGGCAAGCTCAGCGGCTGGAACAGAACGTGACCCATGATCAGCCGGATTTAGTTCTGAAGGAATGTAATTCCACTGCTCAGGTCGTGATGACTGCCTGATGCGCTGCACTCTATTGTTCACATACACATAGAACCTCCTAGTCTCGCTGTGTACGTATCCCAATACAACTCTGCTGTCAGTGTAGAATTTCACTGCCTTGAGATCTAGATCGAGCTCCCTCGTTACTAGATCGGCTATCTCAACGGCCATGACAGCAGCACACAATTCCAGTCTTGGGATTGTGAGGCCTGGGTTGGGAGCGAGCTTGGATTTCCCGAAGACAAAGCCCACCTCTTGGAGACCCTGTTCATTCATTGTCTTAAGATAAGCAACTGCAGATATTGCTTTGACAGAGGCATCACAGAAGATCAATAATTCAGTGTGCTGTGCTTTGGAAACCGAGAAAGAGGCATATGCTCGTGGAACATCCAGGCTTTTTAGTGCTGACAATGATTCACTCCATCTTCTCCAACTGTCTTTTTTAGCTTCAGGGAGTTCTGCGTCCCAGTCCGCATTCTCGGTTGTTAGCTCTCTTAGAATCAGTCTCCCTGTCACTGCAACAGGAGCTATGAACCCCAAAGGATCAAACAGACTGTTTATTGTTGACAGGACACCCCGGCGTGTAAATGGCTTTTGATTCTCAGGAATATTGAGTCCAAAGGTGTCCGTCATTATGTTCCAGCTGACTCCAAGGCTGCGTTGGACTGGTAACTCATCCACAAAGAGGTTAAGGTATTTTACATTGTCTGCTCTTTGATCTGCAGAAAATGCATTCAATACTTCTGCTCTATTTGAAGCTATTTTGTGCAGAGTGATGTTAGATGCTACCAACATCTGCTGTGTTCGATGCAGAACATCAATGGCCTCTGCTGTTGTAGCGAAAGACCGGAGGCCGTCATCTATATAGAAGTCTCTTTCTAAGAAGTGCCTCGAATCACAGCCATATTGAACTTCTTGGTGCTCTGCTGCTTTCCTCAGGCCAAAGATTGCCACTGCCGGTGATGGACTGTTTCCGAAAACATGAACACGCATGCGATAATCCACCACATCCTTACTCAGATCGTTATCCTGGTACCACAGGAACCTTAGGAAATCCCTGCAGTCCTCACGAACAACAAAACAGTAAAACATCTGCTGAATATCTGCAGTTGTGGCCACAGGCTCTTTTCTGAATCTGAGGAGTACACCAACGAGACTGTTGTTAAGATCTGGTCCAGACAGCAGCACCTCATTTAGCGAGACTCCATCATACTGAGCGCTGGAATCAAACACCACACATATCTTGCTTGGTTTTTTGGGATGGTAAACACCAAACGTGGGCAAATACCAGCACTCTGCCCCCTCCTGGAGTGGTGGTGCAAGTTCAGCATGTCCTTTGTCCAACATACTCTGCATGAAGTCTGTGAAATGCAATTTCATTTCAGGCTTCTTATCTAAAGTCTTCCGTAGTGACATCAGACGGTGATGAGCGCAACATCTGTTATTTGGTAGACGTTTACGTGGGTGCCGAAAAGGAAGAGGGGCAACCCAGCTTTTTGTCTCATCCTGAATGAATTCCTCTTCCATGATCTGTAGGAAGACTGTATCCTCATTGGAGTGTGCTAGCTGGTTGTCATTTTCTGTGACATTGAAGACTGTTTCTCCAAGATTAGTCACTGTCGATGCATTTTGGATGTTTCTCTTGGGTGGGGTTCTCTTTTCCTCATCTTTGCCATTAGGATTTTCTTTTACCTTTATCTTATTCTCACATGCGGCAAAGTGACTTGGTCTGCCATTTTCCCGGATGCAGGTTTTCATGGCACTCACTGTAGTCATGTTGTGTGCACCTCCTATGTACACCTCTCCAACAATGACCCACCCGAGGTCTAGGGGTTGTGCATATGGCGCGTTTAGTGGACCATTATACTGGTCTCGAACCTTATGCACTCTGATAATGTCTCTTCCTAAGAGAAGAAGAATGTCTGAATCTGGGTCAAGCGGTGGAATCTTATCTGCCACTTTTTTTTTTTATCTGCCACTTTTTTAAGATGATGGTGGTAGGGCTGCAACTAACGATTATTTTCATAATCGATTAATCTGTCGATTATTTTTTCGATTAATCGATTAATCGGTTCGTTATTGTTTAGCTATTTAACCTATACAAGTGATGGATGCATTTCAGTTAAGAAAAAAAATATAAGAAAAGTGTGCAGTTGACTGCAATCTATTTTATTGCACATGAACAGTCAGCAGTATAAAATGAGCTAAACAGTGCAAAATATCAGTCCAGAATAATTTTTTAGCATTAGCTGGAAGCCTGCTCCTTCCACCATGGGTAGTGGCCTCATGTCTTTTACCAGCATGTTTAGAATAGAGTTTGTAAGTGGTATGAATTGCTGGGGGTTAGTGTCTTGTTCCCCATGTAGTTGTCCATCGTTGCTTGTTTTTTTCTGCATAAGAAACACAAATAGACTGAAATAAGTACACATATAAAATAAAGCAGCACACACACTACAACACTAAATATTATATTATTTGAATTAATTAAAAATATACAGTGATAATTTATTTTGAGGATTACGTTCTACAAAATAGCCCGCAACAGGAGATATTCAGAAAAAAAGTCTAATTTTTTTTACTATTAAAAAGCTCTAAGAAGCTCATGAGGTTTTTATTTTGAGTCGGGAGTGTTTAAATTAGCTAGAAAATGTGAAAAATGTTTATTTTGTGTAATACTGTTTAAGAAACATGATAAAATGTGTTGTGAGGCGTTTTACAGCGTTAGACAGTAAAACAGCCTTTTAATAGTAAAAAATGACTTTTTCTGAATTTCTCCTGTATTTAAAAATTGAAAGCGTACAACTATGCTGCGTTATATTCACCTGGACACAGCTCGTCTGTATATTTTTCTCCGTGGAGTTGTCCTTTTTTGAATGAGGAACATAGTTATGGGTTTGTGCCGTTTTTCTCTTAACGAGAACATTCTTATAAACAGACGTGCTGAATTTGGCAAGCGCATGACACACAACACGGAGGAGATTCACGATTGCATCTAGTCAATCAGAAGTAGAACACCGTAGACTGACGCGGCAAAAAAACATGTTTAACATCCACTATAACGATCTCAGCTAAAACACTAAGTCCAGCTTGTTTATTTTCTGTTACTTACCGGGCTGGCTCTTCCAAATGACGGCTCACTTGACCGCGGTGCTCTTCCTCTGCTGCATCAGCCCCCACATGTTTTCGTCTCAGATGTTCACTTAGGGACGTCGTGCTTCCGTGCCATGCTAGATGGTTTTTGTATATTTTGCAGGTCACCCGTCTTTTCAAGGCATCTAGAGTGAAGTTCGGGGTTTCTCTTCAGTTTTGTCGCTTCTATTTTTCTTCCGTATTTCTTCTTGTTCCGCCATCTCTCACAGCAAGATGAGCGTCAGTAACGTGATACGTCATGAAAACCGAGGGCACTCATTGGCTCATTTTTTCTTCTACGGCTCCACTGGTAGATCAGTGGCTCATTACTGCCACACACTGGCGGCAAATTTAACAGATTGTAACCGATGTCAGATTGTGGTAAAAATAGACTTTATGCGGTAAAATATGATTATTAAACAACTAATCGATGACTAAAAAAGTTGTTAACTATTTTAATAATCGATTATAATCGATTAAATCGATTAGTTGTTTCAGCTCTAGATGGTGGTGACATGCAGCTTCGGGTGTGGGTATCTCTGACCTGTTGTTTGGAATATCATTACACTCTATAAGTGCAGGTAAGGGCATGGTAACTTTCCCATCCAACGATTCTATCATAAAACTGTGGGCTCTTCTCCCAGATGCTTCTATGATGCCTGCACAGGTTTTCAGTGTGTATGGCATGGTTGCTCCCTTGAGACCAAACATGTCAAAAAACTCAAATCTGGCCAGTGAAACATTACTTTGGTCACATAAAATGACATACATCTTCTGCCATAGCTCTTGGTGTCCATTTGGATACACATTCACTAGACAGATCTTTGAGCAGGATTTCCCTTGAAACCCATCCCCACATACCTGGGTACATCTGGATGCGACACTCTGTGCCTCTGTGTCCGACCTCTCCCCGCCATTCTCTGTCGAGGAAGTAGGAACTGCATCTGAGCATGAAACTGGGCCAGGGTGCAGAGCAGAATTGTGTTTGTCGCTGTCACATTCTTCGCATTTTACGGTGGCCTCACAGGATTTGGCTTGATGAGTTGTAGAGGCGCAGCAGCGAAAACATATGTTGTTTCCTTTCAAGAACCTTTTCCTCTCTTCCAGGAGCAGTTTTCGAAACCCTCTGCATCTCTGAAGAGAATGAGGCTTGTGGTGCATGGGGCATAGCTTCTCGGGATTTCCTATTTTGGGTTCAGGAGCCAAAGATATGCTTGTCTTGTGCACGGCGACAGGTCTCACTTGATTTGACCTTTCTTTTCTGTAAGAATTTGTGAAAAGATCTGGATAGTTAAAACTGGGATCATTTCTCTCTTCAGCCTCTCTGCAGATGAATTCTTTGAAGTAGCAGAAAGGAGGAAAAGCAACATGATGATCTCTTTTGTATTTGCACCTGTGTGACAGCCACTTGTCTTGGAGATATAAAGGGAGCTTTTCCACAATTGGCTGCACGCCTCTTGATGTATCAAGATAGGCTAGACCTGGTAGGTAACCCTCTCTTTTAGCAACCTCAAGTTCAGTGAGCAGATCAGCCTGTTCTTGCAGTTTTTGACTCTCTCTGTTGTGGATCTTGGGAAAACTCTCAAGTTTACCAAACAGAGCTCTTTCTATCACCTCTGGAGCACCATATTTTTTATTTAGTCTTTCCCAGATCATTCTGAGTCCCACATTAGGCTGTCTAATATTCACAGACCATATTCTGATTGTATGCTCACCAGATTCTTTACCCAGCCATTTTATAAGCAGATCCATTTCTTCACTTGCTGATAGACTCAGACTTTGGATCGTGTTGATGAACGTTTCTCTCCAGGCCTTATAGTGATCGGGTAAGTCATCAAACTTTGTTAGGCCTGAAGAAACCAGCTGGGATTTAGCAAGGAACCTGGCAAGATCTATAGATGAGTCATTATTGTGGGAGCTGTTTAGATGTGGTCGATTGTCGGGCAGTACCTTGTGCTGGAAGTGCTCATCTTCTTGCTGTGGAAAGTTCATATGGAGTGGCTGAGCATTATTTTGAGGGAAGCTGGCTCCGTTGTCGATAAGCTGGGGCTGTGCCTTCTGATTGTAGCTTGGAAATGGAGTGGATGTTGGCGGCAAAGTCGAATCATTCCCTACTTTGGGTTCTTGTGGAAACTGTTCTTGTGTGTGCTGTGTAACATAGTGACCAGTCCTTTTCAATGCACTCTCTGGCAAAGGCAGAAAGTCAAATTCTTTGTTGTTGGGTTCTCACATCTCCTGCAGCTGCCTCCAACACCTCAGCTTCTGCTTGGGCCACCTCAGCTTCTTTCTGCAGATTAATATAATCTATCTTGGCTTCTAGTCTGGCTTTTTCAACTCTCAGTTCACCTTCCTTTTCCGTGAATGCTAGTCTGGTTTTTGCCGCCTCTGCTTTGGCTCGCGCCCTGGCTGCTTCATAGCTTACTCTGGAGCTTGTTGTCGAGCGTGAAGAGCGTGACCTCTTTGAGCTGTGGCGTGAATTAATAGACCCCGATTCAACTTCATCTCGTGAGCCTTCAGCTCTATCTTCATTTAAAGCTTGTGCTGAGGCGCTTGTGACCTCCATTGTAGTGTGATGCAGACTAACGATCCTTCACTCTTCTTAACTTCCACGTTGCGTGGTCATCCTTTTACTATGCTGTCCTCACTAAAGTTTGTTGCAGGTAACGCAATTTCAGCTATACAGCTAGCTTAACATTCCTTTATTCCCAGCACTTCCTCCTCCAAGAAACAGGCCGCTTGTTGTGTTTGGCAGGATTTAATGATGAAAATAAATTCTCTCTCTCTTTTTCTGTAAAACTGTACAAAGAAAAGAATACAAAATACACAATGAAGACATGTTCCATTACACTTGAAGAACAACATTGCTCTAGTAAAAAACACACAACCACAGATGAGGCATCTGCTAAAAAAATATAAGCATCTACCTGCCTCCATATGATTTAACTCAAACAGTGTCAAAACTTACTAATACAAATTAAATATATAGGAACTTACGGATGAAGCCGATATTGTGGACTTTAACACCAGGATTGCAAAGATTGTCATCAGATTACAAATGCTGTCACTTCAGCAGCTAAAGAACACACTGCTTCCTGTAGACCACTTCCTCTACAAAAAAAGGAACATTCTGCTTAGTTACCACTAGGTGGCAGTAGCACTTCTTAAACAACAACAATATGTCCGTTCCATAACACTGAGTATCGTCAGCATAACAGTGGAAGTTTATCCCATGCTGTCTAATGATTTTACCAATTGGGAGCATATATATAGTAAAAAGAATTGGTCCAAGCACTGAACCCTGTGGTACTCCGCAAGTAACCCTGGAGTATGAAGACAATTTGTCATGTACATTTATAAAATGAAATCTGTCAGACAGGTAGGATTTAAACTAGCCTAACGCTGTTCCTTTGATCCCTACAACATGTTCAATTCTTCCTAAAAGAACATTGTGATCAACTGTGTCAAAGGCAGCACTGAGATCTAACAAGACTAGAACAGACACAAGATTCTTATCTGAGGCCATGAGAATATCATTTATCACTAATGCCGTTTCAGTGCTGTGATACTCTCTAAAACCAGACTGAAATTCCTCAAACAGAGCATTAGTGTTTAAATGCTCACATACTTGGATGGCCACTATTTTCTCCAGGACTTTGGATAAAAATGGAAGGTTAGATATTGGTCTATAATTCATTGGGTCATCTGGAGAAGGCTTCTTAAGTGAAGGTTTGATTACAGCAACCTTAAATAAATCAATTTCCCTCTGGGATTAATAAAGTATTTTTGAATTGAATTGAATTGAAAATCTTGTGGTACATACCCATTTACTAAGGATAGATTGATTATATTTAGAATGGGGGCAGTAACCAAAGGAAATGCATCTTTAAATAATTTGGTTGGGATTGGATCCAAAATGCAAGTTGAAGGTTTAGATGAAGCTAATATGTTTGATAACTCTGAAAGCTCAACTGGATCAAAACGGTTCAAGCACAGATGAGGTTCTACAGTCACCTCTGATGCTGCCTCACTTACTGAGGAAGAAGAAATCGCATTAGGGAGGATGCTAAAGATTTTGTTTCTAATAGAATTAATTTTACTTGTAAAAAATCCCATGAAGTCATTGCTGCTGAGGGCTAAGGGAATAGATGGCTCAGAGCTATGATTCTGTGTAAGTTTAGCAACTGTACTGAAAAGAAATTTAGGATTATGCTCATTCTCCTCAATTAGTGCTGAAAAATAAGTAGTTCTAGTTTGTCGAAGCTCATTTTTATAAAGCACAAGACTATTTTTCCAGGATAGGTAGGCCTCCTCATGGTACGTAGAGCACCATGTTCTCTCCAATTTCCTGACAATTACATTCACACACTGTGGTCAGAATCAGAATCAGAATCAGAAGTTTTTATTGCCATATGTGTGCAAAGTCACAACATTAGGAAATTGCTGCAGTATTTTGGTGCAGAAGGTAAGATAGAAAAAAATTAATTAAGAGATAAGCAAATATAAGAACTAATAAAACACTCATGATAAAATTATTAATGTAAAAAGTGGCAAGAATTAGAGACGCAGCTATCTACTCCGTGTAGGTATTTATCTGAGTGTTTGTTGAATGGTTCAAGCACAACATCGGGTCACGTGACTGGGACCAATCAACTTGAGTGGGCTGCCCTAGGATGTTCATTCAAAAGTCCAACTGCAGAGGGGAAGAAACTGTTTTTGTGGCGAGAGGTTCTGGTCCGAAAGGATCTGAGCCTTCTGCCAGATGGGAGCGAGTCGAAGAGACTGTGTCCAGGGTGAGACGAGTCAGCTATTATCCGACCTGCACGCCTCAATGTCCTAGAGGTGTACAGATCTTGAATGGAGGGGAGTTTGCAGCCAATGACCTTCTCTGCAGAGCGCACGACACGCTGCAGCCTCTTCTTGTCCCTGGTGGTAGCTCCAGCGTACCACACGGTGATGGAGGAGGTGAGGATGGACTCGATGATAGCGGTGTAGAACTGCCTCATCGACTGTGGTGATAGGTTGAATTTCTTCAACTGCCTCAGGAAGTACATCCTCTGCTCGGCCTTTTTTCTGATGGTGGTGATGGTGGGCTCCCATTTGAGGTCCTGGGTGATGGTGGTGCCCAGGAAGCGACATGAGTCCACCATCGTGATGGGAGTGTCAGACAAGTTTAAGGGGGCGATGGGGTGTGTGTGTTTCCTAAAGTCCACAACAACCTCCGCTGTCTTCTGGGTGTTTAGCACCAGGTTGTTGTGGCTGCACCAGGACACCAGCCGTTCAGCTGTCCAGGAATTTTGGGGTAGAGTATGTGAAGACCTGTCAAAGTGTCTGAAATGTCATATCCCAACCTCCCCCTCTATTTGTTTACTGGGAAACCTGGAAGATGTCCCGATTGAAACATCTTAGGCTCACGTGGTTCTGACTGCCATATGCATCGCTAAGAAAACTATCCTCTTGAATTGGAAAAATAGAGATACTCTTTGCATCAACCAGTATAGAAATGTTTTTTTTAGATCATATTACACTTGATATAGCCTCTGCTTCCACTTCAAATTAATCTCTCTGGGCTCCTTTGATTGGTTCCATCACATAGCGATGATGGGGGACCATTGGTATTGTCCTGCGGGATGATGTGGGTGAGAGGGTGGGGGGTCTGAGTTTGGAGTATGCGGACGTTCCCTGGAGGTTGGTTCACTGGGGGTGTCTGGGTCTGGGGGGCTGTTGCCCCCCTCTGGAGGTGCTTGGGTTGTCTCAGGGGATGGACTACTGGCGGTTGTGATTGGGGCCCCTTGGAGGTCTGGCGGTGGCCATGGGTCACTGCCCGGCAGCTGCATTGCCCCTGGGCGCGTCTGGGTGGGGGCCTGAGGGCTCGGGGTGTGGGGATGGCCGGCCCCGTGTGGGGATCTGGGAGGGGCCTTGGAGGTCGGGTCCTGACATGTATGCTGCCGGGAAGAAGGCAGGAACATGCAGAAGTGCCTGGCTCAGGTTCAGGGGCCTCAGGTAGACCTTGGCTCCTCTGCTGTCCCACCACAGGGGAGGGGGATGTCCAGGAGGGGGAGGACCCAACCTTACCTAATCTGGAAGTTGTGCAAATGCAGGGATGGGTGTAGATATTCTGCTGGGGTATGGCTGGGTTGGTGCCCTCGGACTCCGCAAGACTCTGTGATGCTGCTGCTTTGGGCCCTGGCAGGATGGGCTGGAGTCTCCATCCCCTGGGTGGCATTTTGACAACAGAGGTGCCTATTGGGGCCAGTGAGGGAGCTGGCTCCCTGGGGGGCTAAGCCCAACCAGTCATTCCTCCCCATCCTCACACATTTCTCTCCTGCTCCCTCACATCATCACACAAACATACACATAGGACCTTGGGGGGGGTGAGCAAGTTAGGGAGTGCAGGTATGGACCCCATTTCCGCATTCCTGTGGCAACCTGCCCCCAATTTTATTTGCACCTTAAACACTTCCACCAGCGACATTCCACGCAAACACACACTTAGGGCCTTGGGAGTGAGCACATTCAACAGCATTTGGCAGGGGGATTTCTCAGCCTCATCCCAAGTGCCGGTGCCCACTTCCAATTTTAAACTGCACTTAGACACTGAGGGCTGTGGGTGCAAGTGGGGTGGTGTGGTGGCATCAGCTGGCATAGGCCAGACGATGCCCGCACTGCTCGCTCACCACAGCCATGGAATACACTTCATCAACACTCACTAACACCATATTGGAGCAGGCGGAGGGAGACTAGGGGTCTTAGCACAGCTCTGTTGTCGCTTGGCTTCCTGGGGCTGGAGGCTAGCAGGGTGATCCGACCATCTGTTTGGGGTTTGGGGTGGTGGGTTGCTGTGCTCAGCGTTGAGCGGGGGAGCCTGCTCATCAGCACCCCAGCAGAAAGGGTCGAACTCTGCTTGTACCCCATGTGCAGCAGTACTGGGACCAGAGTGAATAGGGTGTGTATGGGGAGCATGAGTGTGTGTCCGGCGTGCATTTTTGTAAGTCTTTGGTTGTATGTGTATGTGTGAGCATGAGGGAGGGAGTGTGTGACTGTGTTTGTGTATGACTGTATATGTCAGGTGGGGCCTTTGACTCCTCCCTTCTCTGGGGACTTCTTTTGATGATATAGATCTTCATCTCCCATCTCCCTGCCACACCTGGTGTGGAGTGCGGTGCCTTGGTCTGCCTGGGTTGCAGCTCCCGGGTTAGGGAGTTTAAGATTTTTGGCGTCTGCCTGACCAATCCTGGTGGCTGCTTGGTGGGGTCTGGGTCCCTGGGCTCTGCTGGGTCCCTGGCGGGGGTGGTCGCCCCTGGGTCCTGGGCTTGGCCGGTTAGGGGGTGGGAGGCTGCAGGTGGGCTTGTTGGCTTGCTGCGGATGTCTCCCGGGACTCTGCCGGCTGCTGGTTGTGCCCCCCCCACCCCCCACACACCCCCACGGCATTCTTCTGCGCCTCTCGAGAGGGCAGGGGCTTTTCTGGTCGCGGTCTCCCTGGGGTTCCTGTACTCTGGGGCAGCTCCTGGATCCCTGGGATTTGGAGCTGCACATCTTTAGGGGGCAGATCTGTGGCCCCTCACACTCTCTATTGGACACTCCTATAGAGAAACCTTTGTAGAGATTAATACATACTAGAATCAACACTTTTTGCTATCAGTTGTTAATTCTGAGAATGACCGAGCATATTAGCTTATGAGCTTATATCATGTATAAATATCAATAGAAGCTCATACACCAATTTGTCACGAACTCTTCCTCCTCCTGACCTCCTCTGCAGGCCGGGTTGGCGCAGCACTCCATTTCCCAGCATTCCCGTCACCGACGCTACTCGGTGACATCACCACGCGGAATCTATTTAAGGAACTGTCACCGCTGAGCTGTCATTCAGTCATCTTCTCATGACAGACGCCAAACCAATCCGATCTAAACAATTCCAAGATCAATCCAGGAAAGAGAACTTTCCACGCTGTCTGCACTCCATCACGACAGCTCCCTAACTAAAGGAACCGCAGTTCAGCCTTGACTCCATGTGAGTGCTGTATCGCCGTTCCTAAAAGCAAGCTGCGTTCCTGTTAGAACCAAACGCCAGTCCCTCCGCGTCTGGGTCACACAGCCACGCTACAACTACCTCCGCTCCGCTTCAGCTCAGCCCATCCGCCCTGACAGGATGACTGAATCACAGCTCAGCGGTGACAGTTCCTTAAATAGATTCCGCGTGGTGACATCACCGAGTAGCGTCGGTGACGGGAATGCTGGGAAATGGACTGCTGCGCCAACCCGGCCCGCAGAGGAGGTCAGGAGGAGGAAGAGTTCGTGACAGGCGCCAAACCAACCCGATCTAAACAATTCCAAGATCAATCCAGGAAAGAGAACTTTCCACACTGTCTGCACTCCATCACGACAGCTCCCTACCTAAAGGAACCGCAGTTCAGCCTCGACTCCATGCGAGTGCTGTATCGCCGTTCCTAAAAGCAAGCTGCGTTTCTGTTAGAACCAAACACCAGTCACTCCGCGTCTGGGTCACATAGCCACGTTACAATTACCTCCGCTACGCTTCAGCTCAGCCCATCCGCCCTGACACAATTCACTTGGTCTATTTTTAATCCAAAGATTAATGTTGAATTTAAGATAATTAAATTTGATAGCAAAAGTTTGTTTTTGAATCAGAAGCTAGGAATCTTTGCTTTTTCAATAACCAGAAATAATTATCTTTTTCTGTGTTTAGTTCAATGATGAGGCAAGTTTAAAAATGAAGAAATTTTATTACTAACAATTTTAAACTTAAAGATTTGAACGACAGTTATAAACGACAATTCATGGGTGACAATTTAACGACAATTTTTAACAGCTTTGATATTAAACTTGTTTTAAAAGGCAAACCTGTGGCTGGATGAAAGCTAAATTGGAAACACGAGTTTGGATGAGTGAATGGAATTATCAGAAGATTTCCTGCAGAGAGAGAGAAAAGCGTTCTGGATGGAAATGATGTTTTGCGGCTAACTGAGTTGTTCACTTAGAGAAAACAGCATCAAACACATTCCTGTGTGCTACCTCACCCAAACAGGAGACCCTGTTGTTGATCCGGAGGTCAGGTGGATGGTGTTTCATCCAGGGTACTCGGTCCGGCAGAGAAGACGCGAGTGAACCGATCCTCTGGTCCAGAGATGTCGCCGTTTACACAGTCGAGCGTTTGGCTTAGCTGTTTAGAAGTTTCTCGTCTTAACTTAACTCAGAAATCAATAACTCTGGAAGGAGTTTTTCGTCAGCTGGTTACAGTTTCGTTTATTCTTAGCTATTCTTGTCGGCGTGACAGAACAGCTTGGCAGAGGGTCCGGGCGGCCGTTCCCGTCTCCTCAGGATAATGTTGGTTTAAGAACTGACTTGAAGCTGGTGATGGTTAGTTTACAAAGCTCTCAGAACACTCCCACTCTCTCAGCAAGAAAGCTTTGGTCATGCGTCAAAAACATGTGTTGGCAGTTATTGTTTGGATGAACTCTGTGTTAGATGGATAAGGTGGAAGCGACCTTCTTTGCTAAACACATTACTGTCAACAACCATAATCATAATCATAATTAATCATTATTATACCCAAAGCATAATAATTAATTTCATGTAATTAAAATACCTTTATACTGAACCAAGTGATCATTTATGATGATTATAATAAACATTAATAAAATCAAAGAGTTTATTTAATTATTATCGTGAACTTGAAGTGTCCTTCTCCTGGGATGGGACAGCAGCAGATAAGATGGTTCTTTAGCAGACATCATGGCTCTTTGGTTAATCTGTGGATTTAAAAGTACTGTTTGACCCAGTTTGACCCAGCTGGGTAAATGTGACCTTTGCCACAAATTAGAGGACCTTCCGTGATGCTACACCTTACATAAGCAAGCGCGTGTACACACTCAGGTGCTCACATGGTGCTCTCATAAGTATGGACTTGGGTACGTTCAACACATGTCTTAAGGCTATGGTTGGCACTATGATTTATTATCATGTGATTGTTCAGTTAAAAAAATGTTGATTATATATTTCTTCATCAAGTTGACGAAGTGATAGCTTGATCTTGTTGTATTGTTGTTGTGTCCCACTTTTTATTTACTTATCTATTTATTTCGTCTCTTTCTGCAGGTCTAGAAGCAGACTCTTGTTCCTTATTGTTTATTTTCGTGCCCCCCCCCCCCCCCTTCCCCCGTCTCTTCCTTTCTCCTTCACCTCTGTCTCCGTGTCTGGTCGGAATTAAAAAGCATTCAAAAACAATAACAATAAAGTTTTAAGTATCAGGCGTGACATTAAAAGCAGATGCTTTGATGCTCCACCTGAGAGTAAATCTGTAAGGCTTGTCACCAGCATTCAGACATTAATTCTGTTTGCTTCACAGACAGACAGGAAACGGGAATAAAAATAAATAAATAAATAAATAAAATAAAATAAAAAATAAATAAATAAATAAAATACTTGACTTCATTTTAGAATCCTGATTATAACTTTCAATGCTCTACATGGTCAAGCTTCTCCCTATATTACTGAACTGTTAAAGCCTTATGCTCCAACCCGAGCCCTCAGGTCCACACACCAGAACCTTCTAGAAGTTCCAAAGACCAGATACAAAAGTCGAGGTGATTGCTCCTTCCAGACTGTTGCACTCCGACTCTGGAAAGATCTTCCTTTATCCTTACGCAGCATTGACAGTCTGGGCACTTTTAAAAAACAGCTAAACCTTTTATTTTCTTATTTTTAACTCAAATGTTTAATCTTTAATCTGTTGATGAAAATGTATAATTTTATGACTTTATTTTTTCTGATGTTAATCAAATTCTGTTTTGTGAGCATTTTGATTTTATTATGTTAATCTATTTATGATTTTATGACTTTGTTTTATTTTATTTTGATCAATGTGAAGCACTTTGTGATTGTATGTCTGTGATAAGTGCTATATACGTAAATAAAATGTACTTACATACTTACTTACTTACATTTTCTACCTCTTTCCTGTTAGCTACCAGCACCAGCTCATCACAGAAAAGATAAATATCAGACATGAGCGATGGTATGATCTCTGCTGGCTTTTCACTGAATTTTGCCCATTTTACTGCAGTGTTTTCTTTTGCCCCCCCCCCCCCCCCCCCCCCCCCCACAAGGGTGCAGACAAAACAGTTTTAGCTCACCCATTCTGTAAGCATGACTGACACTAACACACTCGTCTCTTGCTTTTTATCTCCTCCACACTGCTCTATTTCACAGAGGTGAGGGGAGTGCAGAGCAGTGGAGTCAGCCCCGTGAATAGGTTGCAGTCTTTTCCACAGGGCCACAAAGCCGAATAAAACAAGAATGTTGTGTGTGTGTGTGTGTGTGTGTGTGTGTGTGTGTGTGTGTGTGTGTGTGTGTGTGGGATAGCTGAAGGGCAGGTCAGTGTACCTATAGGACTAAAGTGCTCCCTCTGCTGGGCTTCTTGTTACACCATGGCACCATATAGGGGGATGGGGGGTGTCGCTGTATCTGGTTATCCAGAATGGGAATGTACTAGGATGTGATGCTGGAAGCCAGTGGATTTTCTGCTGCAAAAAGAGCCTTGATAATTGCCTGGAGCCTAAATTATGTGCATTTGCTTTCAAGGAGACAGCATGTGTGGAGAGTTAAGACAACAGAGGTTCTGTTGAGGTAAAGAGAGCAAACACGCCTTCTAAATGATTAGCATGCGGATAGGGCGAGGCAGCAGGGAGATGCTGATCAGAGTGTTTGTGTGTCTCTGTGGTTTGTTGAAACCGAGGGATGTGAGCTAATTATGGCCGTGCAGGCTGGGAGATAGAGCCATATCTCATGCTACCAGCTTAAACAGGCACGATTCAATCATTTCCCCTGGCTTGATTAACCTGCCAGAAGACACCGCTCTTGGCACAAAGAGAGATTTTGTTAATGTGGGTGCGTGGCCTCTCCTATAAGTATTTTTGGCTGCATGATTATTTCTGTCTGGTGAAAATAAATGGCTATCCTTGTGTTTTTGAGATCTAAAGCACCACTTGAGCAGGGTCAGTAAAATAAACCTGCCACTTTGCAGGCAGAGTTAGGAGAAGGCTTCGGGTTTGTTTTATGCTGTTCCATACAGGATCCATGGCTGAAATGTAATCAGGGTTGTGTGTGTCCTCCGGGGCTCGTAGTGAGGGATGTTGTCATTCTCCTCAGAGCAGAGCCAGCTAGTTTTGCCAGAGATAGTTTGATCATTTACAATGACACTGATGACGGCATTAACCAGCTGCCAGGAAGCCTGTCAGACATATTTCACCAGGGAGGGCTGCAAACAACAATCAAAACTATCAGTCTCAGAAAATCTGCCCTTGCATTTGACCGCATCTACCTTTAACTTTGGTTTGTTCACTTTAGAGGTCAGCATTCAATAAAATAGGGTGAGCATTGCCACAAGAGATCCATGGCATTATTAGAGTGGTAGTTTTATTTAAAAACTCAAACAATAGTAATTTGCTAAATGCCAAAAGATCATTAGAGATGCTCATTTTCACTGCCTCCCTTGTCATTGTGGCAATAAACTACTAATAATGATTTCACATAATGTCAATGTGCCCACTCACTGCTCTTAGTTTTCTGTATGATTTCATCATGTTTATGGTCAAAATCGCTGAATTTCCCTGTTTCTTGTTGTAGTGTAATGGTTTATGCTCTTTTATGAAAGATGAACCATTCTACATATTGATTTGAGATATTAATTTTTATAAATTAATAACCAAATTTTATAGAATTAAGAAGACTCAAAGGTTGTTTTCATCGATAAACTGACAATCATATCCGTGTGTCTGTGTTTCAGTTCAATGAAGAGGCAAGTTTGAAAGTTAAGAATTTTAATTCTTCAATTTAACTAATGATTTGAAATGACAAGCATAGGAAATTAATCAACATTGGCAACCTTGTTGGACAATCTTTAACAGTTGATATTTTAAGCTTGCACAAATAGACCTTGTGTTGGATGAGCTAGATTTGAGAATGATGTGATATGAATGCGTGTGTGCAGGTGTCTGAGATTGCTTCAGGGAGAAACAGGTGTCTGAGTGAACAATGATGGTTTGAATTAAACTTAGGTCTTATTAGAAAAAGGCATCAAACGCTATCTGTTGTGTACTGCCTCACCGTACGAGGACCCCCTTTTCAGATCCGGACGACACCGGAGGATGTTCATCCAGGACACCTTGGCTGGCAGAGAAGACGAAGGTGTCCGACGCTCCGGTCCAGAGTTGACCTCGGTACACGTTGATGACGCGTTTGGAAGATGCGCTTTATTAAGTTTAAATTACTCAGAAATCAAAAGACTCTGGACGAGTCTGCGTCAGCTGGTTGCAATTCAGCTATCCTGTCTGGCTTGACAGGAATAGCGTGGGGGGGGGGGGGGGGGGGGGCGGTTGGGGCTCCGTTCCCCCGTTAGCGGTTGTTCACACGTCCTCTCTCTCTCGTTGTCAAACACGAACTGAATAACATGAACTGAAACTTACCAAAAGCCTTTCTCCTCCCAAAGCAAAACTTGTGCGTCAGAGCAAATATGTTTTGGAGTTTACTGTGAGAGTAGACCTGTGTGAGCGAGTGTGAAGGTCACCACTAAAACATCTTCAAAACATTATTTAATTAAGCATTGATTCATTTTAATTATTATGATTAACCAAAGCACAATGATAATTCATTTGATTAAAATACATTTATAATGAGTAAAATGGTAAAATGATTATTTAACATTTAATATAAAGAAAAGGAAGTTTAAGACTGTTTTGTTATGACTAGATTTCATGAGAACTCCTTCTGCTGGAAGCTGCAGGTGTTAGATGTTGTGGTTTCTCCCAGACTTGCTGGCGTTCAGGTCTCAATCTGTGGGTGAAAGTTCTGAGTGACCCAGCTCTTGACCCAGCAGGGCAAATGAAACCTTTGGCACAGAAAACCCATATTTCCTCACGTTACATTGTTCAAAGATAAATGCAGAGAGACAGACGAGCCTGCCTTCACTCTCTCTGAGCTGCCCCGCACACGCTAACTGATTCAGGCAGAGCGCATCAGCCAACCCTGTATCAAGTGTGTGCGGTGCTGTGCCCTCTGGAGGCAGAGATGAGAGCTGCCTCCATTCTCACAGAGCGCACACACTCACTGAAACATGTTGGTGCATGCTCACTGCAGTCTGTCTTTATATCGCCAACGTATACACGTGTTACACATGATGACGTTGTGCAGTCTGTCTAATATATATGAAATGACTGTGTGTGACACATTTAATCTTCTAAGCGCCCGTAAACACGTAGTGAAAATGCACTGGGGAGGCAAGCAGTACCCTACCTCACTGATAGGGGCAGTGCTGAGCCCCATAAACACCGGTGCAAACTGGCTGCATTTAAACATGTTTTAAACACACTGCTACAATGCTACCCTGAGGCGCACTGACAGAGGCGAGGCTGCCGAGAACTGGTACCACCGGACCCTTGGACCACCACCAGTGTTAGCTGACATTAACCTGAATGAATGAAAGTAAACCCAATTTTCTTAACATAACTTTACAAAATATACATAATAAACAAAATTTGTTGTTTCAGACACCATTAACAAACTTTTTTACCTTTAAACTTAACTACTTCCGCTCATTATTTGATGCCATATGGAGCAGGTGGAGCCTGTAAGAACCTTTAGAAAGCCTCAAGGCTGGGGTTTTAACTCCCAGGCCTACAAGAACATGCACTCTACCATGTATTTGTTGTAAATTAACTTTCCTTATGTCCTGCTGCAGAAGCTGTCAAAAAGATGTTTAATATAATGTCAAATATTAGTTTCCATATCAGCAAAAAATTTGCTAATCACTGATGGAGTTTTAAGGCTGCAGCATTTCTGTCCATTAGAGATGTACAGTTGTATGTCATCAGCATATCATTATATTTATGATGGTATGCAGCTGAATGCGTAATGAGAAAAACAATCAATCAACGCAAGTCACTGGGCAACCACAAAGCAAATGTTTCTCGGATGTCTGACATTTACTGGCACCAACTTTATACTCCAGACAGTGAGACGGAGATCTCAGGCCCATGCAGGCACACAAATTACTTTGAGAAGTAAAAGCAAAACAGGCTATTTTCTTCTCAGAGAAGGATTTACACTACATAGCCAACAATCAATATGGCTGTCACAGAAATGTTTCTAAACTGTGTGAAGGCAGATTAATGTAAGATTCTTTAAAGAGAAAAGAACAAAACAGACTGCCAGGATTGTAAATTTGAGGAAGTGTGACCAAAGCCAAATGTCTCTTACAGCACATTGAACCTTATGTGGACTTGCATTGTTTCTTTCAGTACTGATGATTTTGCATTCCCTGACAGTGATTATTCTTTTAATTAAACTTTGTTGTAAAATGTAACATTCTTTCAGTATATCTGTACCCAAGAATGGAATTATTTCTAGCTTGCACAGCAGTTCCAACTTTTGTGGACATACAAACTAATTTCCCTACCTAAATGTGCTACATTCACTCACATCTAAAAATTCATGGTTTAATAATAAAAAAGTGTGCATTCTCAATCCAAGAATTTCATTAAGACCTGCTGGATGATGGAGATAGATGTGGTGCAGTTGTATGAATCTTCATTCTGCAAAAAAATAAATAAATAAATAAAAAATTTGATCAAATGACAGAAATTGCAATTTGCTATTTTGCCTATTATATAATTTTTCTTTTAGGAAAAGCAGTCCATCAGCTCCACCAGTCTCCCAGCATCTGATAAGTGGTGATATCATAATTAGGAACCGTGGTTATCAGTGGGGAACATGAACGACATTCAGCAAAATTTAGGAAATGATCATCTCACATCTAAATATCTCAGTAAACTTCTACAGTTGTGTGTGTATATATACATACATATATATATATATATATATATATATATATATATATATATATATATATATATAGTACTTACTGGTGCTTAATTTGTGTGAATTTAACTTGTGGCGTGACATTTGAAATTGGTCAAACTATGTGCCAGTGCTATGAAATGCATCAAGTTTTCTCTCAGTTGATTGTAGAGTAAAGATGCTCATTTCATGTCTGCTGGCTGATTGGGCCAATCCTGCCTAAATAGATGGTAAAAAATTAATATTTAAATAAAATGCTACATTTTACAGGTAACATAAACATACCAAAATATTTGCAAAATATACATACTTTTCCCTAAATAAATAAATACTAAAATTCACTTAAAATGGATAAATAAGCAATCACTTTCTGACAAAGTTAAACAGAATGTTTTCTTGACTAGTCTTGCTTTCCCTCTTCATTTGTAGGCTAATTTTCTTCTTTTCAAAGTGTTTTTGATGTGTCTTGATGAGTCTTCAAGCAAATGAGTGAATGTTTCTCTCAAAGGGATTTTCCACCCAAAATTGAAAATGTTTCTGTTGACATATTTCCCAGAGTTAGATCAGTGGGAAAAAAACATTTTTACCCAGCTCAGTCATTCTCCTGACCCAGTTTTACTCCTTTCACTTTAGCTTAGCATAAAACACATTAAGTGAATAGATTCAACTAGAATTGTGAGCAAAAACGTCCGTAAAACCACCCAGTAGTGGTTCCAATTCTGCTTGGTGACCCAAATAATCAGACTGACTACAAGTGAAAATAATTAGCAACATAAAGGAATCACAGGCGCCATGTTGGGACTACTTTATGAAAATGCACCACAGTGCAAGGCAGCCCCAAAGACACCTGCTTCTGTAGAGTAAAGCTGTTTGGAGTGAAAAAATATTGTTTCATTTTAAAATAAAGAATGTTTATACCTAATTTCAAGGGAGAATTATTCAAACAAGGATAAAGTTAGACCCCTTATGATCACTAATGTAAATGGAAACGGTGTTCCCTCACCCAGTGGTGGATCACATGCCCCCCCCCCCCCCCCCCCCCCTCAGGTGACAGGTCTGGAGGCGGGGTATGTTGGCAAGTGCCTGGTGGCCAGGCTTTCACCCTTGAAGCCTGGCCAGGCACAGCCCATAGATGAGCTACGGGTTATTCTTCCCATGAGCTCACCACTTGTGGGATGGGCCAAAGGGGTCGGCTGTGTTTTGAGGTGGCTAGTAGTCGAAGGCGGGGGGCATTGGCAATCTGATCATTGGCTACAGAAGCTGTCTCTGGGTACGTGGAATGTCACCTCTCTGTTGTAGAAAGAGTCTAAGTTGGTGTGTGAGGTTATCCAGCTGTAGCGGAAATCCACATTTTATGTCCTCAGATTAACTTTGTTTGGATTCACACGAAGAAGAACATAACTATTTTCACAAAGTTTTTCCTCTCACATGTAGCAGGAGAAAAACAAAAAGGGTAATTTGAAACTGGCCTGCAGTTTCAGCATTCTGGTTACCTCCTACGACTCTCTCCCAGGATTGTAAATTGCACCAATTTGACTGGTCTCCCTTCTGCGCCAATCAGGAGGCAGCAAGAATATCAGAAACCGGCCTGTTTTACATCAGCTCACAAACTGACCCTTTTCTCAAGATGGGGGAAGTCATAAAGCTTCCCTTAATGTCCTCCTGGGAGCTTCATGACTTGAGCCTTTATAAACCTTCATTCCTGTTTATCTACAATCAAAGAAGGTGTTTGGGTTGTTTAGGGATGGGTACCTTTCACATTTGAATCGATTCGGTACTAATTCCCGGTACCTAGGAATCGATACCGGTACTTAACGGTACCAATTTTTGATACTTTTGAGTGTTTATTATTTTAATTCTCTTTTATAATTAAATATATATTTTTCTCAAAATATAACAATATTTGATAAATATCATGATAAATAACATTCAACTGTTTGTATTTTAACATCGTCCTTGTGGTTTTATAAGCTGATAATTAAACTGAAGCAAACATCTTTACTGTGAACAAAATTTACTGTGTATCTTCATTCCTTTTGCCGTCTTTTTTCATTTGATTTTTCCTACTGGGAAGTTAGAATTTCCGAGGAGAATGTGAACGCACCATTAGCTGACAACAATGGTGGAAATGGAAGCTAACAAATAAAGCTAACGTTATCTTAAACAGTTTATTTAGCTGCTGGAGCAGATTAAAACGATGATGCCTCACACTTAGATTGTTGTCACTGGTTTCATCTTCACCTGTCGCATTTAGTAAAGTGAAGCCAAACTTTAGAGCGCATTCATGTTCTTCTAGTCGGAAATTCGGAGTTCCGAGGAGAAAGCAAACACACCATTAGCGAAACGGAAGCTAACATATCAAGATAACGTTATCTTAAACATTTTATTTACCTACCGGAGCAGATTAAGATGAGGATGTCTCACTTAGATCGTTGTCACTGGTTTCATCATCACCTAGTTACCCATCACATTTAGTGAAGTGGACCCAAGCTTTAGCGTGCATTCTTTCTACCATGCTGCTCTGTTTACAACTGGCTCGCAGCGAGTGACGACATAACGCTCTTGCGCATGCGCAGCTGTCTTGGCAAGTTCTCGTTATGAAGGACGGGTACCGAAACGAGGCACCGTTTGAAATGACGTAAATCGGTGCTCGGTCGGTACTATGAAAATCGGTCGGTACCTTGAAAAGTACCGAATTCGATACCCATCCCTAGGGTTGTTTACCCTTAAAATAGAAATCAAGGTGCTCTAAGTTCAAATCTTATCAGCCACAGACCTAAACTGTTTGTTTTGTGCTTTCTTTTATGTTAAACTTCTGTCAATTTGTGTTTCTCCAGTTCGCTTCCGGTCGGCAACATGATGGCGCCTGTGCTTGGCTTAGCCGCGGTCACCGGCCACTTTTTCAAACTTTTCTCCACTAACCTCCTCTTTTCCACCTTGCTCCTGTCTGCGATCCTCTTTAGTAGTGTCTCTGCTAACATCTCCTATGATCGCCAGACTCTTTTGTCCTTCCGTTCGTTTACGATCGCCCAAGATGCACCGAGGATTTACCATCCTGTTTGTTTACCTGAGTGGCGCACTGGCCCGGAACTGAGCGATGATCCAGAGCTGCGCACCTCTAGCGATGTTTGTCCGGTCCCGGGAAAATGTTGGAGGAAAAGAGGTAAACGAGCAGGAATCCAGGTGAGAATAAGACTTCTCTTAAAGCGTGGTTTATCTAGTAAACATCGGCGCGATCTTCTAGCTTCTTGTCCTTTGTTTGGTGACCTGAGCGCCACTTCCGCATTCCCGCCAGGCCGCGTTGCAGCGCAGTTCATCCGTCCAAGTTTTTTAAGGTCGGTTTATCCTCATTCCTCAGTGGTTTCTCCTCCTGTTCCCTCCATAAGTGTTTTTTATAAACACCGTGAATCTAACCCCGCTAATTTACGTCCACTAACTCCAGCTGTTTCTGTAGTTTCTGATTCCTCCACCTCACTCAGCATGGCTCTATTAAATACCCGCTCTGTTAACAATAAGACCTTCTTGCTCAATGATCTAATTCTGTCTAAAAACCTGGATTTTCTGTTTCTGACTGAAGTTTGGCAGCAAACATCTGATTATTCTGCTCTGATTGAACTCTGCCCGAGTGGTTATTCTTTTCTTAGCCAGCCCCGGGGTTCTGGTCGTGTTGGAGGCCTAGCTGTTGTTTTCAGAGACCATCTTTCATGCAGCTCTACAACCTCTGGTCACTTTGCTTCCTTTGAACTGCAGCTGATTAAAGTCGGGCGTAAGGACCCATTCTACTGTGCTGTGGTCTATCGTCCACCTGGTCCAAACAGTTCTTTCCTTCAGGAGTTTAGTGACTTTCTATCCTCCACTGTGAAGCTGTCCAGACTGGTGATTGTTGGTGACTTTAACATCCACGTTGATGATCCCTCTGATCACTTTGCCATGAATTTCTCCAGCCTTATGGACACCTTTGGCTTTACTCAGCATGTTTCTGGCCCCACACACACCAGGCGGCACACTCTGGACCTTGTTTTTACCCTGAGTCTAAATGCTGACAGTGTTTGTCCTGAGGACATTTATATTTCAGATCACCACTGCATTTTCTTTTACTTGTCAGTATCTGCGTCCCCACCTCCTGCTCGCCGTATAGTTAGTTCTCGTTTTCTTTTTTTTTCTTTTTTTTTTTTTTTACTGTGTCCTGTCTGGCTGTGAAGCAAGCAGAATTGATGTCTGAATGCTGGTGACAAGCCTTACAGATTTATTCTCAGGTGGAGCATCAAAGCGTTTGCTTTTAATGTCACGCCTGATACTTAAAACTTTATTGTTATTGTTGTTGAATGCTTTGTAATTCCGACCAGACACGGAGACAGAGGTGAAAGAGAAAGGAAAAGAAAAGGTGGGGAGAGAGAGAGGGGGGGGGGGGGGGGGTCCACAAAAATAAACCATGAACAAGAGTCTGCTTCTAGACCTGCAGAAAAAGACAAAAAAGAGCAAAAGGACACAAAAAAGGGACACAACAACAATACAACAAGATCAAGCTATCACTGCGTCAACTTGATGAAAAAAAATATAATCAACATTGCTTAACTGAAGAATCACGATAATAAATCACAGTGCATTAAGTGCCCACCATAGTCTTAAGACCTGTGTTTAACATGCCCAAGCCCATACTTTTGAGAGCACCATGTGAGCACCTGTGTGTGTACACGCGCTTGTTTATTTAAGGTTTCTCTATTGGAGCGTCCAACAGAGAGTGTGAGGGACCACAGATCCGCCCCCCAAAGATGCGCAGGAGACGGGGGGGAGCTCCAAGTCCCAGAGATCCAGGCGCTGCCCCAGAACACAGGAACCCCAAGGAGACTGCAACCAGGAAGGACCCCGCCCCCCTCGAGAGGCACAGAGGATCGCCCCAGGGGGCCACAACCAGCAACCGGCAGAGTCCCGGGAGACATCAGCGGCAAGCCCACAGGCCCGCCCGCAACCTCCCAGCCCCTAGCCGGCCGAGCCCGGGACCCAGCGACCCGGGACCCAGGGGTGACCACCCCCGCCAGGGACCCAGCAGAGCCCAGGGACCCAGACCCCACCAGGCAGCCACCGGGATCTATCAGGCAGATGCCAAAATCTTAAACCCCCAGACCCGGTTGCCACGAGCACTCAGGCAGACCATGGCACAACCCCTTACACCAAGTGTGGCAGGGGGAGGGGGGACAAAGATCTATATCATCAAGAGAAGTTCCAGGAGAGGGGAGGAGTCAAAGGCCCCACCTGACATATATAGTCATACACAAACACAGTCACACACTCCCTCCCTCATGCTCACACATGCACATACAACCCAAGACTTACAAAGATGCACGCCGGACACCCACTCATGCTCCTCATACACACCCTATTCACTCTGGTCCCGGTACTGCTGCACATTGGGTACAACCATCACCGGCAACCAGAGTTTGACCCTTTCTGCTGGGGTGCTGATGAGCAGGCTCCCCCGCCCAACGCTGAGCACAGCAACCCACCACCCCAGACCCCAACCAGACGGCCAGATCTCCCTCCTAGCCTCCAGCCCCAGGAAGCCCAGTGACAACAGAGGTGGCTAAGACCCCTAGTCTCCCTCCACCTGCTCCCATATAGTGTTGTGTGATCATGAGGTGTATTCCATGGCTGTGGTGAGTGGGCAGTGCGGGCATCATCCGACCTATGCCAGCTGATGCCACCGCACCACCCCACTTACACCCTCAGCCATCAGTGTCTAAGTGCAGTTTAAAATTGGAAGTGGGCACCGGCACTCGGGAGGAGGCTGAAATATCCCCCTGCCAAATGCCGTTGATTGTGCTCACTCCCAAGGCCCTAAGTGTGTGTTTGTGTGGAATGTCGTCAGTGGAAGTGTATAAGGTGCAAATAAAATTGGGGGGCAGGTTGCCACAGGAATGCGGAAATGGGGTCCATACCCGCACTCCCTGACTTGCCCGCCCCCCAAGGTCCTATGTGTATGTTTGTGTGATGATGTGAGGGAGCAGGAGGAGAGAAATATGCGGGGATGGGGAGGAATGGCTGGTTAGGCTTAGCCCTCCAGGGAGCCAGCTCCCCTACTGGCCCCAATAGGCACCTCTGTTGTCAAACCGCCACCCAGGGCATGGAGACCCCAGCCCATCCTGCCAGGGCCCAAAGCAGCAGCATTACAGAGCACCACGGAGTCCGAGGGCACCAACCCAGCCCCACCCCAGCAGAATATCTATGCCCATCCCTGCATTTGCACAACTTCCAGAATATATAAGACATGGGACATCCAGGAAAGGTTGGGTCCTCCCCCTCATGGACCTCCCCTCCCCTGTGATGGAACGACAGAGGAGCCAACGTCTACCTGAGGCCCCACCTCCTGCTCGCCGTATGGTTAGTTCTCGTTTTCTTAATGAGAGCACAGCTAGCAATTTTTCTGCTGCTTTTGATCCACCCTGTCCTTCTGATAACGACCCAGATTCCTTAACTTCTCAGTTTACCGAGCACTGCCTCTCCATTCTGGACAACATCTGTCCTGTCAGAACCAGCTCAGTTCCTGCAGTGAACCCTACTCCCTGGTTTAATGACAGCCTTCGCAGCCTGAAGCGCCAATGCAGAAAAACTGAGCGTTTGTGGAAGAAAACCCATTCCCACTTCCATCTGCTGCACCTAAAGGATCTTCTGTCATCCTTTAACTCTGCAGTCAGAGGCGCTAGGGTTTCCTATTTCTCCAACCTGGTGTCCCAGAGCAAAGGGAACCCAAAGGTGCTGTTTAACACCATCAGCAGCATCATCTCTCCTGCCTCTCCTACAGCCTCCATCCACTCTGTTGCAGATTGTGAGAACTTTCTGTCTTTCTTTGTGGACAAAGTCAATAAGGTTAGATCTAGCATCTCTCCTTCAGTCTTATCGCTGCCTCTCCTGACTCCAACCAGGCCCATCATCCTAGATAACTTTGCTCCTGTTTCTTTGCCTGAGTTAACCAAACTAGTTAACTCTATGAAGACCTCTGCATGCCCCCTCGACATCTTACTCTCATCTTTGTTTAAAAGTGCTTTTCAGTCCATCGGTCCCAGCGTGCTCTATAATTAATGCTTCTCTGGTTTCTGGTCAGGTCCCTGCTTACTTTAAGAATGCTGTAATCCACCCGCTTCTTAAAAAAACGAGTCTCGACCCCTCTCTCCATAGCGGCTTTAGACCCATCTCTAAACTTCCGTTCATCTCCAAGATCTTGGAAAAGGTTGTGGCTTAACAACTCACAGCTGCTCTTGATGAACATAACATCTATGATAGCTTCCAGTCAGGTTTTCGTAGAGCTCATTCTACTGAAACAGCTCTTCTTAGGGTCTCTAATGACCTTCTGACTCACATTGATGCAGGGGACTGTTCTGTTCTGGTCCTGCTGGACCTGACTGCAGCCTTTGACACTGTTGACCATCACCTGCTACTGGAGAGGCTGAGAGACTGTGTAGGCCTATCAGGAACTACTCTGGAGTGGTTCTCCTCTTATCTCTCTGAGCGCTCTTTTGCTGTGGCCGTCTCCAAGTTTAGGTCCTCCACGACCTCTCTTACCCATGGTGTCCCACAAGGTTCTGTGCTGGGGCCTCTGCTCTTCCTCCTCTATCTGCTTCCTCTTCAGCACATCCTGAGCTCCTTCAAAGGAATCTCCTACCAACTTTATGCAGATGACATCCAACTGTACATCTCCTTTAAGCCCCATGAGATGTCTAAGCTGCAGCTGTTACACACCTGCTTAGACTCTATCGAAACCTGGATGGCTGGGAGCTTTCTACAGCTGAATGAAGATAAGACTGAGATCCTCATCTGTACCCCAGACAAGCTGGTTCCCAAAGTCAGAGACTCTCTTGGTCAGCTTGCTTTGCACACCAAACCTTCCGTCAGGAATCTTGGTGTGAACTTTGACCCAGCTCTCACCCTGGATTCTCATGTCAGTTCTCTTGTTCGCTCTTCCTTCTTCCATCTCAGGAACGTTGCTAAGCTGAGTCCCATTCTGTCCCGCTCTGAACTTGAGACAGTTCTCCACACCTTCATCTACTCATGCTTAGACTACTGTAACTCTCTTTTCAGGTGTCTGAGCAGAACCTCCCTGAACGTCTACAGGTGGTTCAGAATGCCTGTGCTCGGCTTCTGACCAAGTCCTCCAAACACACCCACATCACCGCGCTTCTCCTCCAGCTTCACTGGCTGCCATTCAACTTCAGGGTTCATTTCAAGATCCTGGTTCTGGCCTATAGGGCCTTACATGGACAAGCACCATCTTACATTGGTGATCTTCTTAGTCCCTACACCCCCATCAGGTCCCTGAGGTCCAGTGATCAAAGCCTACTGGTTGTGCAACGCACCAGGCTAAAGACCAAAGGTGACAGATCATTTGCTGCTGTGGCCCCCCAGACTCTGGAACTCTCTCCCCCTGAGCCTGAGATCAGTGGACTCAGTGGTCTCCTTCAAAAAGCAGCTGAAGACTCACTTGTTCAAGCTGGCTTTTGTATGACCTTCTTCAACCACTCTCTCTTTATTCTGCTCTCCCCACCTATTCCACCTTCCTCATGATCCACTGATTTCCCTCTTTCCTATTCACTCTCTCTCTCTTTCTTAACATTTTTTCTTTTAAATCGCAATTGCTTATTCTTGCTCATTTTAAATCTATTTTTAAACATTTTTAAGTGCTTTTTTATATTTTTACAATTTTTTATATTTTTTGTTTTTGTTTTTGTTTTTGTGAAGTGCCTCGTGATTTTTATATTGAGAGGCGCTATAGAAATGATATTTTCTTCTTCTTCTTCTTCTAAGCATATCAACACAATGAAGGTTCACAAAATAATGTCCTGGTGACAGAATTTTCTTTAGAGTAACCAAAATGTACTACTAGCATCTGTTTGTATTGCATTTTTGAAGACCTGAAAATGGTGGTAAAGATGTTAAACTAGCCATCTATAATGCTGCAATGTGTGCATAAAAATGTTGCAAATCTGTTGTCATGATCTCATTAAGGTCTTTATTTAACTAATGTCATGTGCTTCCCTCACACGGTGAATGACTGCTCTCTTAATTGTAAACACTTTAAACTTTGTGGATTAATATTTGAGTGGGAGTTTAATTTAAAAAGTTTAGAGTTAGAGTTTTGTGTGTAGGGAGGGTCGGGCGCTCTATGTGACTGGCCAATCACAGAGTGTGAAGACAGTCAGTTACCCAATGAGGATTTTTCTTCAGCACGATTACAGATATTTACAAGTTTTACTCATCTTATGCTCGTATTCGTCAAAAACGCTTTATCCGTACCGGACACTCGTCTGAAATGAATATCCGACTCATCGGTATTAAAAAGACTAACGCACAGCGAGGAGATAGGTTTCAGTTTTGGTTTGACCACAGACAATTAATAACAGACAGGGGTGCTAAAAGCAAGCAAAACTGACAAGTGTGTTTTTAAAGACATGTGAGATTAAAGAGTTACTCAAACAGTAGTGGTCAAAGTGGAGGACAACCTAAAGGACATAATTAATGAGCATCACCATCAGTGATCATGCGCATGGACGTAATTTTTGGGGGGGACAGGGGGGACATGTGCCCCCCCCACTTTTTCCAAAGTCAAGTTTTGACCCCTTCACTTTTTACCATCCAAAATCAATATTACACTATATTAAATTGACACTGGTTGAGCTCTAGGACCAAGCAGAAAACAACCATTTGTGTTGAAGCCTGCTTCCCATGAGAACATACTGTAAAGATACCCCCCAGCCCTCGTGTCCCCCCCCCCCCCCCCCCCCCCACTTCTAAAGTGAAAATTACGTCCATGATCGTGTGGTAGAGAATGTTGGAGTCCCTGGCTTAGAAGTGTAATACAAATCTGCAAAATTATCTTTGATGTAGTTCTGGATCTGCTGGTGTGAATGTCTTCTAAAGCAGCCTTAACCACTCTCTGCCACGCCTTATTCTCTGACTTAGCGCAGTACCTGTACCAGACTGCCACAGAAAGATGTCAGGACACTCTTCAGCACACACTGGTGATAAAACAGCAGCACTGAAACCAGCACCTTTCTGCTTCTTCACATCGGGGAGAGTATTTGATTATGTTGTCTGTGTTGATGGCCCATGTAAGGTCTGTTGCTGAATGTAGTTCCAATATATAACAGCTCCATGGCTTCTCCTTAGAGCCCTGCACTGGAGCCCTAGGCCCGAGGGTCAGCCCGCTCCGAGGGCCGGGCTTCGGGACAACGACTGTGCAATTACCTCGGACACGGGCCGGGCGCCTTTATTTTTAATCGAATTCATTTAAAAAAACTGAAACACTTGAACGCAGCAGCACCTGCCTGCTTCTCACGCACCGGCATCCGTTAGCTCAGTTAAGGTCTGTGTGGTTTATAAATGCGCCTATATAAACAAATTCTCAAACTGCTGATTGAAAAATGTGCCCCTATTCCAAAATGCCAGTTTATGTCCACTTTGATATGTCAGAAACCATTCTTTTATTCTCATGAAAACGGCAGCATTCTATTTTTCTGTGAATAAATTTGCTCTGCAGTTAAAAAAAATACAGCATTCATTGCTGGGGTTTTTTCTAACTGGAGAGCGCATTTTCAGAGCGGCAGATTAAATTTACAAACGCTGTATTAATTGGGGGCGTTTATTTAATCTGCCGCTCTGAAAATGCGGTCTGCAGTTTGAAAATTAGAATGCTGCTTTTTTTTCTAATTGCACAAGAGCGCATTTTCAGAGCAGATTAAATTTACAAACACATCCAATTAATATAGTGTTCGTAAATTTCATCTGCTGCTCGAAAAATACGCTCTGTTAGAAACAAAAGCTGCATTGAATGCTGTTTTTTTTCTTTTTATTCTTTTTTCTTTTTTTTTTTACTGCAGAACGCGTCTCACAGATAATTAGAATTTGGAGCATTCTATCACGCTAAAACATTGTGAAAGGTTAAAAAAAAAGTTGGGCTTGGGCTCGGGTCGGGCCAGAGAATCCTGAAAACCTTTTCGGACTGGGTTGGGCTGGGGCTCCACCCCCTCGGGCCGGGCCGGACACGGACTCAGATTTTAGGCCCGTGCAGGGCTCTACTTCTCCATCCATTATGAGGTCAGGATGGGTGCAAGATAACCCACAAAATTCCATCATCATTTATTTCATCTTTGCCACGTTGATGCTTAGTTGGGGTGTCATACCCTAACCGACAAGCTAGAACAGCTAGGACCACAGTTTCAACGGTCCCTGTCAGTAGAACACTACGCCGTCACGGTTTGAAGTTATGCATTACATGGAAGGTTCCCCTGTTCAAGTCATCACATGCCCAGGCCTGTGTGAAGTTTAGCAATAGCTACATTTACATAGGCGCAAGTCTGAATGAATGCTCTATCACAGGGGTGTCAAACTCAAACTCACAAGGGGCCGAAAGGAAACTCTGGGACGGAGTCGAGGGCCAAACTTAATATTTTTTGAAAAAGCGACGGCAAATTTGCACATTTTCTTTATCAACATATATGCAATTTTGAACCTTTAAATTTGGAAACATACTTATTTCTGCATTAACACTGAATGTGGAATAACCAAATGACACACGAGCAAGTCAGTTTTAAATAAAAGGCATCAGTGGTATTCATTACTTGTGGTATAATCAGCATTTTTAAAATCTATTCAGGATTTATGTTTTCTTGTTTATTCATTTTTCTTATTTTTTATTCTCCTTTTATTCTCCTGTAATAAGTGTCATCACTGCTGTGACGTCTAGCTTTCCCCACTGAGGAACAATAAAGGGATTTTCTATCCCATTCATCTATCTGCAGCCTTTCCACATCCTGTTTACTGTAGGTTAAATCTTTTCTCACGGGCCAACAACAAAATAAAAATATCATTTTATCTTAAATGAAAATGCAACATCTCACCTGTTAACTTTCATGTTTTGGAGCAGAAAAAGAGCATAAAACCAACATATTTAAAGCTCAGTTTGCTCCACTGGTTTACTGTGATGCTCACCTGTTCCAGCCAGATACCTGCGTCATGGGGTTGATCTGAGCTGAGGAGGAGACTCCTGTTGTTTTGTTCATCTTCATCATAATAATGACAACATTAGATGACAACAGCTGCTCACATAGGTTTGTGCTGATGAACATGTCTGAGCAGCTTGACCGCGTTGTTGTGTGTCGGGGAGGAAACACAACCACAGAGCCGTGCTGGTTTGAGCGTGTCACTGCTCGCTGGAGTTATATCAGCTCTGTCTGGAAGTTAGTTAGAAAACTCTCTTTCAGTCGTGAACACATTACTGAGCGGCTAGAATCTCCGTTTCTGGGCTTCAACGTCAGAAAATAGCTGAGTGAACTCGGCGCTGAGTGAGAGGAGTGTAGTTTGTCCGAGACAGCGGAGCTGCAGAGACCGGCAGCAGGCGCTGAAAAAACACAAAGGAGGGGGCGCATCTCCTCCGCGCTAACGCCGCAAAGCATCATGGGAGTTGAAGTCTTTGCGGTAAAATCGGCCAGTGGGCCAGTTTTAATATATTTTTTATATTTATCTCGCGGGCCACATAAAAATGCTCCGTGGGCCGCATCTGGCCCGCGGGCCTTGACTCTGACATATGTGCTCTATCAGATCCAAAATTCTTCATGTAAACATGTCAGTCGAAATATTCTGATCCAATACGACTTGATCAAAATGAGATTCCATTCCGATTGAGAGAGGTGGTTTTGTTCGATCATCATTTAGATTGATGTCCATGTACACATCCATTCGGATTGTTGGGATGAAATAATGCCCACTCCGCATGTATACAACTTCAGTGTGACATCTTTCTGCCTTTGCAGACCCTCAGTACAAGTTTGAGGAGCTGGAGGATGGTGTGAGCGGATGATCATTAGTATGGTATCCTGCACTCCTCTCCTGTGATAGAGGAGCAGTAGCATTACATACTACTGAGCCTGTAGCTTAGTTAAATCGATCAAGTGGCATGGGATAAAGTCATGTGGTCAGATGAGACCAAAAAGGAACTTTTTAACTTAAACTCCACTTATTGTGTTTAGAGGTAAAAGGATAAGTTCAATCTCAAGAACATTATCCCAACTGTAAAGCAAGGGGGCGGAAACATCATTACTTTGGTGGTGCTTTTTTTTTGTAATTGATTTTATTTTGAACATGCAGCACTGTACAGTATGAAAAGAATAAAACACAGTGGGAAAAAATAATAAAAACTATATGTATAAATATATATATAATAAAATATAACTAAGGTATCCTCCTACCTCCTACTTTAAAGCTGCTTTCTGGAGTTTTCCCCTTTCAGAAATGATGTATGATTTTTCTGTAATCCGTAAAAGTGATTATCTTATCATGTACTGTGATACAATGTAAGCGGTACATCTTTTTAATTTTCTTGCTAAGCACGCCCCTGCCCTGCAGAGCTCTGTGCAATGGCAAACTGAGCGCCAACCAGAACTAACCAATAGCATTAGATTTTCGCTTGCTTCAAATTTAAGGAATGCCTTGGCTGATGCAGAGTTGATGAATTTTCCAATTCAATTCAATTTTATTTATATAGCGCCAAATCATGACAAGAGTCATCTCAAGGCACTTTGCGTAATAAACATTCCAATTCAGGTCAGTTCATTAAGCCAATCAAAAAAAAATGTTTCCTATATAAGTAACCCAGCAAATTGCATCAAGTCACTGACTAGTGTCAGCAATCCTCATACTAAGCAAGCATTTAGCGACAGTAGAGAGGAAAACTCCCTTTTAACAGGAAGAAACCTCCAGAGGATCCTGGCTCAGTATAAGCAGCCATCCACCACGACTCACTGAGGATCGAGAAGACAGAGCACACACACACACACACACACACACACACACACACACCAAGCTATCTGTCTATGGTGGTGCAGTGGTTAGCACTGTTGCCTCGCAACACGAAGGTCACAGGTTCGAAAACTCGGTTGCTGCTTTTCTGCGTGGAGTTGCGTGTTCTCCCCATGCATGTGTGGGTGTCCTCCGGGTACTCCGATTTCCCCCACGGATCACAACATGCCCTATAGGTTATAAATTATAAGTCGCTTTTGGATAAAAGCGTCTGCTAAATAAATGAACATTAACAATACAAATAAAATTTATACAAATACTGTACAATACAAATAAATCATACAAAGTCATTTCCTGCAGTGTTTTTATTTTTTATTTTTTCCCGTGTCCTGTCTGGCTGAGAAGCAAACAGAATTGATGTCTGAATGCTGGTGACAATAAGCCTTACAGATTTACTCACAGGTGGAGCATCAAAGCGTCTGCTTTTAATGTCATGCCTGATACTTTAAACTTTATTGTCATTGTTTTTGAATGCTTTTTAATTCCGACCAGACACGGAGACAGAGGTGAAAGAGAAAGCAAGAGACAAAAGGTGGTGGTGTGTGTGTGTGCGTGTGTGTGTGTGTGTGTGTGTGGGGGGGGGGGTCACACAAAAACAAACAATAATGAACAAGAGTCTACTTCTAGACCTGCAGAAAGGAAGAAGAATAAAAAAACAACAACAACAAACAAACAAAAAAATGGGCCACAACAACAATACTACAACATCAAGTTATCACTCTGTCAACTTGATGGAGAAATATATAATCAACATTGTTTAACTGAACAATCACACAATAATAAATCACAGTGCATTAAGTGCCCACCATAGACTTAAGACATGTGTTGAACGTGCCCAAGTCCATACTTGTGAGAGCACCGTGTGAGCACCTGTGTGTGTACACACGCTTGTTTATGTAAGGTTTCTCTATAGGCGCGTCCAATAGAGAGTGTGGGGGCCACAGATCTGCCCCCTAAGCCGGGCGTACACTGTGCGACTTTTTCACTTTTTTGAGCCGATTTTCCAGTCGTGCGAGAATCCACGACATCGGGACGAGTTTTGCGCCGAGCGGTCGTGTAGTGTACAGGGGGTTACGAGAGGCGATTAACACCACGTGACCAGCTGCCGATCAGCAGTCGTGAGGTCGCACGGACTTCTGGCATGTTTAATATTTTGCTCTTCCCTCGTGAGGGTATCGCACTGATGAAGTGGCGCTGTGAACGGCTGCAACCCAAAATCTATCAGAACCGCTTACGGCGCATGCGCAATCCTGCATCAACACCGCTCCCCGCTATTTCCCTAATAACACGCGTTGTTCGTTTTAATTTCTACACGTTTTTTTACTCACAAAGATTGTCAAGAAAGCGTGTTTGTCGTGTTCATGTCAAATTAAACTGATCACAAAACACAGATTTACTTTCTTTATTTCGTTTTCCTAATCCAACCCCCATAAATCGCTGTGTGTCCACCTGCAGCACTCCCGAAGGACAACAGGCAAAACAAGACCAAAAAGTCTAACGTGTTGTGTAAAAACTGCTATTTTTAGCATATTTTTAGGGTCGACGTGTTGCTACCAGACGTACAGTGTGAGCAGTCAGGTCGCATCCGAGAACTGGGTTGTACAGTGTGAGCGCCTGGCTCGTGAGATCTGCTCTGCGAGGAAGTCGTACAGTTTGAGCTGAAGCTGAGTGCTACGAGTGAAAAAGTCGCACAGTGTACGCCCGGCTCTAAAGATGTGCAGGAGACGGACTAAAGATGTGCAGGAGACGGAGGGAGCTCCAAGTCCCAGAGATCCAGGAGCTGCCCCAGAGCACAGGAAGTCCAGGGAGACTGCGACCAGAAAAGCCCCCGCCCCCCTCGAGAGGCCCAGACGATCGCCCCGGGGGGCCACAACCAGCAGCCGGCAGAGTCCCGGGAGATATCGTCGGCAAGCCCATAGGCCCGCTCACAGCCTCCCACCCCCTAGCTGGCCGAGCCTGGGACCCAGCGACCCGGGATCTAGGGGCGACCACCCCCGCCAGGGACCCAGCAGAGCCCAGGGACCCAGACCCCACCAGGCAACCACCGGTACTGGCCCCACCTGACATATACAGTCATACACAAACAGTCACACACTCCCTCCCTCATGCTCACACATACACATACAACCAAAGACTTACAAAATTGCACACCGGACACCCACTCATGCTCCCCATACACACCCTATTCACTCTGGTCCCGGTACTGCTGCACATGGGGTACAACCATTACCGGTTCCCAGAGTTCAACCCTTTCTGCTGGGGTGCTGATGAGCAGGCTCCCCCGCCCAACGCTGAGCACAGCAACCCACCACCCCAGACCCCAAATGGACGGTCGGATCTCCCTCCTAGCCTCCAGCCCCAGGAAGCCAAGCGACAACAAAGGTGTGCTAAGACCCCTAGTCTCCCTCCAATATGGTGTTAGTGAGTGGTGATGAGGTGTATTCCATGGTCTGAGTTTGGAGTAGTTGGATGTTCCCTGGAGGTGGGTTCACTGGGGGTGTCTGGGACTGGGGGGGCTTTTGCCCCCCTCTAGAGGTGCTTGGGTTGCCTGGGGGGGTGGACTACTGGCGGTTGTGAGTGGGGTCCCTTGGACGTCTTGGGGTTGGCCATGGGTCACTGCCCGGCAGCTGCATTGCCCCTGGGCGCGTCTGGGTGGGTACCTGGGGGCTCGGGGTGTGGGGGTTGCCTTCACCGTGGGGGGATCTGGGCAGGGCCTTGGGGGTCGGGTCCTGATATGTATGCTGCCGGGGAGAAGGCAGGAACATGCAGCAGTGCCTGACTCGGGTTCAGGGGCCTCAGGTAGACCTTGGCTCCTCTGCTGTCCCATCACAGGGGAGGGGGAAGTCCAGGAGGGGGAGGACCCAACCTTACCTGAATGTCCTATGCCTTTTATAATCCGGAAGTTGTGCAAATGCAGGGATGGGCGTAGATATTCTGCTGGGGTGGGGCTGGGTTGGTGCCCTCGGATTCCGTGAGGCTCTGTGATGCTGCTGCTTTGGGCCCTGGCTGGATGGGCTGGGGTCTCCACGCTCTGGGTGGCATTTTGACAACAGAGGTGCCTATTGGAGGCAGTGGGGGAGCTGGCTCCCTGGAGGGCTAAGCCCAACCAGCCATTCCTCCCCATCCCCACACATTTCTCTCCGCCTGCTCCCTCACATCATCACATAAACCTGCAGATAGAACCTTGGGGGGTGGACAAGTCAAGGAGTGCGGGTATGGAGACCATTTCCGCATTCCTGTGGCAACCTGCCCCCCTATTTTATTTGCAACTTAAACACTTCCACCAGCAACATTCCACGCAAACACACACTTAGGGCCTTGGTAGTGAGCACATTCAACAGCATTTGGCAGGGGGATATCTCAGCCTCATCCCAAGTGCCGGTGCCCACTCCAAATTTTAAACTGCACTTAGACACTGAGGGCTGTGGGTGCAAGTGGGCTGGTGTGGTGGCATCAGCTGGCATCGGCCAGACGATGTCCGCACTGCCCGCTCACCACAGCCATGGAATACACCTCATCAGCACTCACTAACACCATATTGGAGCAGGCGGAGGGAGACTAGGGGTCTTAGCACACCTCTGTTGTTGCTTGGCTTCCTGGGGCTGGAGGCTAGGAGGGAGATCTGGCTGTCCGGTTGGGGTCTGGGGTGGTGGGTTGCTGTGATCAGCGTTGGGCGGGGAAGCCTGCTCATCAGCACCCCAGCAGAAAGGGTCGAACTCTGGGAACCGGTAATGGTTGTACCCAATGTGCAGCAGTACCGGGACCAGAGTGAATAGGGTGTGTATTGGGAGCTGCAGTGTTTTGTTTTTTTTAACGCTGCTTGTCACAGTTGGAATGGACCTACAATGTGAATTTCAGACCCCTCCATGATTTCTAAGTGGAAGAACTCGCTAAATCGCAAGCTGGTCAAATGTTCCTCACTGCTTCTTCTATTTAGAGACTTCTCACAGCTGTTGCGTCGTCTTCAAACTTCATACTGATTGCCAGGACAATCTGCAGAGCAATCATGTGTGAATAGTGTGTACAGGAGAGGGTTGAGAGTACATCCTCGAGGAGAGCCAGTGTTGAGTACAATGGAGGAAGAGGAGGATCTTGACAGATTGCCTTTCAGAAAGTCCACAATCCAGTCAACTCATTCACTGCCAGCCATTTCCTGATCAGAAAAGCCCTTCGCTTCCAGCGTTGTTCAGCATTTTCACGGTTTTTTTAAGAGTCACAGAACGTTGCGCACGAGGATGATGTCAACGGCAAAACTACTAAAACAGAGAGTAGACTCACCTCTTACATCAGGAAGAATCCGCACGTTTCAAGCATAATCCGTTCTTTCATAATCCGTTGTCGAATTGTGATCGGCAGAAACTTTTCCGGTTCGCGCCTCTCTTTTTTTTACAACGGCCCAAAACGATCTCCTAACACATGGATTTTCTGCTTCCTGATCACGTGACATGTGACGTACGTGGATGAAGATCAGCTTTAGAGCTGGGATGTTTGTTCTCACGGTGTGGTGGCTTGTTCCGATGCCCACACAGTAAAAAAAAAAAAATGCAAATGACGACTTTAGTCGTCAATGGCAGTGAACGGTTGCATTTAAAATGGCGACTTTTGTCGTCAATGGCAGTTAATGAGTTAAACATTGATAGTTGCAGTCCTAATAGCAGCAGTTTATTGATTACTTTCTGCGGAATAATGATGTTTAAAATATCTGAAATCCACAAAAGAGGTTAGCCTCCAGGCTAGTGACCTCAGGGTTTACATCAGGCATGGACCTGTGCAAAAACCTAGTTTGGACGTCCTACAGACGTGGTCTGGATCGATAGACTCAATATAGACATGATCTGCACGTCCATGCGACGTTGATTGTTTCCAGGGATGGTTTCTTGCATGCATATAAATACATCAGATAATGTTATTTTTTTTCCATTTTTTTCGAAGACACACACACATTTTCAGCTAATTGATGTTGAATATGTTACATGTATTATAGAACCAGGTTGACCTCATTACTACAATTCTGCTTCCATTGGGGCCAAACCTTTTAAATGCCTACAAACTACCATCGTGTCTTCATAGTATGTTCTGTAAATGGAGACACAGCCAAACAACAAAAAGGAGGACAACTTGGGAGATGGTCCTGCACTCTGGCCCATAGATGTGCCCATTATCTGCATTATGTATGTATTATGCACACCTAGACAGGCTTGGAAACAAGACGCATATACGATATACGCATAAAATAGTCTATCTTAAGTAGCTCTGTTCCATGCCAAGCCATATATTTTTTATAACAGAAAGCATTAAAAGCCACAGAAATAAGGAATGCCTGGTTTGGCAACCGGGTTAGCGCCATGTCCTACTTCTTTTCTGGTTCAACCTCCTTTTATTTTGTTTTTATTACCAACACACAGAAAGCTGGACAGCGGAAGTGTCATGGGATGAATACAAGAATGGCAAATGTGAGCCAGCAGGATTTAAATGAAAATGCCACATGCCAGAATATTCCACAGAGGGGCACGACTGCATGCTTAACTATTGATGCTTTTAGCAGCCTTTCCTTTCTCTACATTTTTCTAAACTTTTCTCTCCATCTGGCTGCTATAAAATGTCAAACCAAGGGCAGTCTTGAAAATATGTTAGTAGCTGTGTCTGATCAGCAATCCAGTGTTCTTTCACATGTAACTAAAACACACTGAGAATTGACAGTGATTGATATCTGCAGCTGGGATCTATGAGCATGGGTAGGTTTTCTCTAAGTGTGCATACATTTGTATTTTCCTGTATTTGATTAGATAATTACTTCGGAAACTGCTGTACTTCGGCTGTATTTACTTGTATGCATGTGCGTATCAGACACACACACTGCGATAATGCTCTTGCCTGTCACTGATGCTATGATGCATTCAGCCTCAGACTAGGTCACAGAGGCAGGCTGTTCTGTCAGTGCAGCATGGCAGAGTGCTGCCTTTCTTACTCTAGATGATAGTGAGAGAAATCTTCTGAGGTGATGTAAGGGTCAGTTCTGTCATACACGCTGTAGGATTTGGGCGTGCAGTGCTCTTCCTTTCTGTGAATATTTTCCCCAATGCCTTACTCCTGTCAAACCCACATCAGAAAAAAGAATAATAATATGAACTGTTGCTTTGTCTTATGTCATTTTGTGTATATTCTTTGTAGTAAGTACACAGCTAATCCAGCATGCTCAAATTAACTGTCAGATTTGATTTGAAGACGTCAGCAGTGGACGAGTGGCACTTTAACTCTGATTTAGTGTTAAAACACTATTACTGGTTTAACCAGCCCTCAGCTGAAAGGAAAACCATTTGGGGCCACCATGCATGGAGCCCCCAGCCCAGCACACTGTCACCCCCACAGGCTAGCACAGACTGAGACAGTCCCAAGCATGCATCAACTCAACAAGAAAGAAAATAATATGCACAAAAACACCATAAGCAACACATCAAATTTGTGCTTCATGTCAGTTTCTCCTAGAAAAATTGATGGATGTTTATGAAATCCATTGTTTGTTTTTTACTTCTTGCTTTTTGACCGTCATCATGTCCAACAGTAGCTGTTCACATTAAACATCTGCTTTCCAAAAAAGAAGTTTAGAATGTTTAAGTGCGTGGCTTTTGAGTGAAAAGCCTTACGTCAAAGTGAGCAGACTTCAGCATTCCTGGAAAACTAAAACACAAACATTTGTTGAAGACCAGCTGAGCTCCTGTTTAAAAAAAGCTGATGTGGCCAAACAAATAAACATTTAATAGATTCACCTGCACACCCCATTCTTCTGCCTTTTACACAGACCTTCTGGCCCCGCATAATATCACATTTCTTTCTCCTTGGCCTCCATCTGACACCATGACCATTAGAGGACTTCCAACTTCAATATGCAGCATACAAATGAATTTGGCCACAGTCCAAATAATAATTGTTCTTTTGTTGAAAGTGGGTTCAGTTCAGTTTTCTGCTGCTGAAGCTTTTAAAGTTTCTAAAATCATTACCTCATGCAGGTTAGCATTTACACAATTTTCCTTAAAAGGAAGTAGTCTAGACATTGCTGTGCACAAGAATTATGGCGATTTCAGCCTTGTGTCATTTTGGCTCTTGTTGTGGAGCAGCAGAGGGAGACTCGTTCCAGTTTGATGAGTATTTGTGGAGATCAGAGCGGCTGTTGAGCATCTTGGAATCCCACACTGTGCAGGAGAGTTGTAATTTGGCAGCAAGCACCTCCAGGAAACAAGGCCTTGACTTCAGGTTGGCTCTAGAGGTGCAAGTGCATTTGTGTGACTGTTCATGACTATTTGTTTGTGTATGGTTGGCATGTGGGGTCGCCATCTGCAAACAACAGGGATTCTGGCTAAGGTAGATGCAAAACACAGTCACATATCCAGGCACAGGTGCAAAGAAAAGCACAGGGGGTCACATACTATATATGAAAGAACATATACAGCCACGCACACACATGCACACACACTTTCTCAGCTGTGGATTGCTAAAGTTTGGTTGCTTGCCTGCCTTGTGTGAACAAAGAGATGTATAATCACTCTGCACTAGCTCTGCACAAAGATCAAAAGCCCATTTCCAGGAACTCAGAAGCACTGAACTAAGCCTCCTGAAAAAAAAAAACCTTCTCTTCAGCTATTTTTCTTTTTCTCATACTCTCTCCACACACACACACACACACACACACACACACACACACACACACACACACACACACACACACACACACACACGCACACGCACACGCACACGCACACGCACACACACACACACACACACACACACACACACACACACACACACACTCACACACACACACACACACACTCACACACACATCCCAGAATATTAAGGGATGTGGTATTGCTGCAGGCAGTCAGTGATATTGGCCAGCAAATATCTAAGATGTTGTATTATTCACAATCTTACAGCTCCTGTGATCAACTGGGAGGAATATATTAAACATAAAATATAAATGACTCAGATCTATTGTGAATGGTTGGGGTTCCAAAAGGGGGCGGCCAGTTCATTACAAACATTTCAGCAATTTGGCAAAGATCGGTGGAAAGATACTTAAATGCTAATGCTATTCTTAATTCCAGATTAGCTCCTAAACACTGAAGGTCTATTGATGGTGATTATGAGATTACTGAACATGAAGGTCTGTGGTCATACAAATTAGGGTGATGAAGCTGATACCAAAACAGGACAGTGAATCCGTTTGGTGTGTTTGTGTAGATGTTCTGCTGCCGCTGTTGGAGATGTTTAGAAGCACAACATCCATCCTGCCTCCATCTCCATCCATTCTTGTTTTCCACCACTGCCTGTTTGTTTGTACTGATGCAAACAGAAAGAGCAGTTATGGATCATATTTGTTGGAGACAGTGAAGCTGATTAGAGAGGATGAGTCGAAGGCCTAAAGCAGCTTTTCCTAATCCCAAGATTAGTAATAAGAGGAGGTCTGTCTTCCTGCTCACACTCACTTGGAGACAAAACAGTGATTTTGGCTCATTGCTGAACGCATGGCTGGTATCTCCACTGTTTCAGAACAGTTAGTTGGCCAGACACAGCTGTGACAGTCCTGACTGAGAGCGGCGCAACGAGCCAGTGAGGCACCCTGCCAGACCAGTGTTTCCAGTGTGTGCTGTTCCTAGAAACGTTCCAGAGCTGGGTGGAAGATTAACCTACTAGCACAATTGAAAAAGTTCCAGGCTTTTTGTTTCTGAGACTTTATTGACTTACTGTGTCTGTTTGTTGCTCACTTGTTAGAATTTTCCTGAAAAGCAGCACACAACTAGTGTGCACACAGCTGAACTTGTACTTAAGATTTAAAGTTTAATCAACAACCATATAATTATTAGATCTTTAACAAGTGTTAAACCAAAATACATAAACTTGATATGAGTGAATTTAAAGTTAGACTTAAAAAAAACTTCTAGCAAATGTTCTACTACATATAAAGAACAATCAAAGATTCTGGAAGAAAAATCTGAAGAAAAATACTTTTTCTAGATTATAAGAAAACAAGGCAGAAATGTGAAGAAATTAAATTACCTGAATCTGTTCAAGGAAAAAGAATTAACCATACAATGCCACATACATCTAATTCACTTGCAAAAGTGTTACGAAGGGGGCCTGATTCAAACCATGAAAACACCTCTTTTCCTCCAACCTTTTATTCAAACAATAAGCTGCCACATCTCTATTCCCTGTGAGAATCACAGATTTCAATTTGCATTTTAGGACAAAGACTCCCTTGCTGCAAACAAACACTCATCATGAATAAATGTATACATTTGTAAAAGAGGGCCGTCCAGCATATGGCTGTAAAGGCTGGCTACTTGCCTGACATTAGAGGGGAATCAGGCAGGACAGCTAGCTAATAATGTATTCTTTTTTAAAACTCCAACTCAGCCAACCATAAGCTGAGCTTTTTCAAAGAGCCCATCTCATACTGGTGTGAAATGAGGTGAAAATAAGCAGACATGAAAGAGACGACTTTGCAGGAAGTCAGTTTCAAATGTCTGAGGAGGTTTGTTGAAGTGACCCAAACAAATCATCTTTTGAAAGAAGTCATGGGTGAATCCAGCACACTGGGCTACTATAGCTGTCAGTGCACGTTAGCGTGAGTTACTGTTGTCATTTTCACATCTCATCACGAGGGTTTCTGTCTTCTGGGCACTTTGCTTGAAAGACTATGCTAGACTAAAAATTGGAACATATTTAAAGGACAAGATTTTCCTCAAGGAAGATCACCTGCCACCCTTCATTGAGGAATGATAGTGTCTAAATGTATTTGTTCACATCTTTAAAATATCACATTCAACAAGGCAGGGATCAAATTATTGTTAAATACCCGGTCTGTTAACAATAAGTCCCTCCTGCTCAATGATTTATTTCTCTCTAAAAACCTGGATTTTCTGTTTCTGACTGAAGTTTGTCAGCAAAACATCTGATTATTCTGGTCTGATTATTCTGAACTATGCCTGAGTGGTTATTCTTTTCTTAGATAGCCCCGGAGTTCTGGTCGTGGTGGAGGCCTAGATGTTGTTTTCAGAGACCATCTTCCATGTAGCTCTACAACCTCTGGTCACTTTGCTTCCTTTGAACTGCAGCTGATTAAAGTCAGGCGTAAGTACCCGTTCTACTGTGCTGTGGTCTATCGTCCACCTGGTCCAAACAGTTCTTTTCGTAAGGAGTTTAGTGACTTGCTATCCTCCACTGTGAAGCTGTCCAGACTGGTGATTGTTGGTGACTTTAACATCCACGTTGATGACCACTTTGCCAAGAATTTCTCCAGCCTTATGAACTCCTTCAGCTTTACCCAGCATGTTTCTGGCCCAACACACACCAGGGGGCACACTTTAGACCTTGTTTTTACCCTGAGTCTAAATGCTGACAGTGTTTGTCCTGAGGACGTTTATATTTCAGATCACCATTGCATTTTCTTTGACTTGTCAGTTTCTGCATCCCCACCTCCTGCTCGCCGTTTTGTTAGTTGAAGAAAACCCATCTCCACGTCCATCTGCTGCACCTAAAGGATCTTCTGACATCCTTTAACTCTTTAGTCAGAGACGCAAAGGTTTCCTATTTTTCCAACCTGGTGTCCCAGAGCAAAGGGAACCCCAAGGTGCTGTTTAACACCATCAGCAGCATCGTCTCTTCTGACTCTCCTACAACCTCCATACACTCTGTTACAGTCTGTGAGAACTTTCTGTCTTTCTTTGTGGACAAAGTCAATAAGGTTAGATCTAGCATCTCTCCTTCAGCCTTATCTCTGCCTCTCCCGACTCCAACCAGGCCCATCATCCTAGATAGCTTTGCTCCTGTTTCTTTGCCTGAGTTAACCAAACTAGTTAACTCTAGACCCCTGCATGCCCCCTCGACATCTTACCCTCATCTTTGTTTAAAAGTGTTTTTCAGTCCATCGGTCCCAGCGTGCTCTCCATAATTAATGCTTCTCTGGGTTCTGGTCAGGTCCCTGCTTACTTTAAAAATGCTGTAATCCACCCGCTTCTTAAAAAACGAGTCTCGACCCCTCTCTCCATAGCAGCTTCAGACCCATCTCTAAACTTCCGTTCATCTCCAAGATCTTGGAAAACGTTGTGGCTAAACAACTCACAGCTGCTCTTGATGAACATAACATCTATGATAGCTTCCAGTCAGGTTTTCGTAGAGCTCATTCTACTGAAACAGCTCTTCTTAGGGTCTCTAATGACCTTCTGAATCACAGTGATGCAGGGGACTGTTCTGTTCTGGTCCTGCTGGACCTGACTGCTGCCTTTGACACTGTTGACCATCACCTGCTACTGGGGAGGCTGAGAGACTGGGTAGGCCTATCAGGATCTGCTCTGGAGTGGTTCTTCTCTTATCTTTCTGAGCGCTCCTTTTCTGTGGCTGTCTCCAAGTTTAGGTCCTCCACCACCTCTCTTACCCATGGTGTCCCACAAGGTTCTGTGCTGGGGCCCCTGCTCTTCCTCCTCTATCTGCTTCCTCTTCAGCACATCCTGAGCTGCTTCAAAGGAATCTCCTACCATCTTTATGCAGATGACATCCAACTGTACATCTCCTTTAAGCCCCATGAGATGACTAAGCTGCAGCTGTTACACACCTGCTTAGACTCTATCAAAACCTGGATGGCTGGGAGCTTTCTTCAGCTGAATGAAGATAAGACTGAGATCATCATTTGTGCCCAAGACAAGCTGGTTCCCAAAGTCAGAGACTCTCTTGGTCAGCTTGCTTCTCACACCAAACCTTCCGTCAGGAATCTTGGTGTGACCTTTGACCCAGCTCTCACCCTGGATTCTCATGTCAGTTCTCTTGTTCGCTCTTCCTTCTTCCATCTCAGGAAGATTGCTAAGCTGAGTCCCATTCTGTCCCGCTCTGAAATTGAGACAGTTCTCCACACCTTCATCTCCTCACGCTTAGACTACTGTAACTCTCTTTTCACGCGTCTGAGCAGAACCTCCCTGAACCGTCTACAGGTGGTTCCGAATGCCTGTGCTCGGCTTCTGACCAAGTCCTCCAAACACACCCACATCACCGCGCTTCTCCTCCAGCTTCACTGGCTGCCAGTTAACTTCAGGGTTCATTTTAAGATCCTGGTTCTGGTCTATAGGGCCTTACATGGACAAGCACCATCTTACACTGGTGATCTTCTTAGTCCTTACACCCCCATCAGGTCCCTGAGATCCAGTGACCAAAGCCTACTGGTTGTGCAGCGCACCAGGCTAAAGACCAAAGGTGACAGATCATTTGCTGCTCTGGCCCTCAGACTCTGGAACTCTCTCCCCCTGAGCCTGAGATCAGTGGATTCAGTGGACTCCTTTAAAAAGCAGCTGAAGACTCACTTGCTCAAGCTGGCTTTTATGTGACTTCCTCATCCTCTCCTTGTTCTGCTCGCCCCACCTATTCCACCTTCCTCAGGATCCACTGATTTCCCTCTTTCCTATTCACTCTCTCTCTTTCTTTACATTTTTTTTATCACAGTGTCTATTTTTTGCTCATATTAAATATATTTTAACCATTTTCTAAATTCATTTTTTATATTTTGACATTATTTTTGTTTTTGTGAAGTGCCTCATGACTTTTATCTTGAGAGGCACTATAGAAATTGTTTTTTCTTCTTTTTCTTAAGGGGTTGGATTGGGGGCCATGTCTACAGCTCACCGCTGCCCACAGTGATGGGTCATATGTGCAGGACAATTTTCACCACACCACACTTTAGTGTGTGTGTGACAACTATGGGACTTTAATCTTAATCTAGTCTGGATGGAAAGCACCATGAGAGGCAGGACTAGCCAGCTAAAAATTAACATTCAGATAAAGGCAGAAATGATGACTGTATCTCGCGATGCAGTAGTGCGCAAACATCTTTCTGAAAAGATTTTAGCTCTTCTTCTTGTTGTGGTTATAAAGACACGTCCAAGTCATTTAGAACAGAAGAACCACAGAGAACTTTGTTTCAGATGCCATCTTCGTTGTTTATGAGAAACTAAGCATTGCGGTGGCATACGCTGCTCAATGCTGATTGCCTTGGTCAGAATTCTCAGAGTGCGGCGTTTTTTGAATGGGAGCATTACCAGGCCATTTGTTTCCCAAATAAAATTAAAAAAAAGCATTGGCATGGCTGTTCAGGCTAACACACCCATGGGGAGCCCCCAAAAAAGGTCCAATTTCAACATGGACTGCCATACATACGTATGACAGTAGATCCCTTTGATCTACTTAGTTCAAAAGTAACTCATGAGGTGATAAATAAATCCAGGATCAGTTTTCCTGGAGGATTGAGAGGAGATGCAGACAGGACAGGAAAATAGTCAAATAGAAAAACAAGAAAACAAAACAAGATGCTTCAAAAGCAACCCCCACCCCCAATTTACCCCCACTACACCTTTATACCTGTATAAAGCACTAATTTGTCAGCATGTAGTATTTGTATCCATCCATCCATTTTCTATACCTACTTGTCTACGCAGGGTTGTGGGGGGCTGCCTATCTCCAGCTGCCTCTGGGCAAGCAGGCGGGGTACACCCTGGACAGGTTGCCAGTCTATCACAGAGCAACACAGATACACACAGGACAAACAACCATGCACACACACACACCTAAGGACAATTTTTGAGAGCCCAAACAACCCGACAGTCATGTTTTTGGACTGTGGGAAGAAGACGAACCCGCAGAGAACCCACGCATGCACAGGGGGAACATGCTAAATTCATGCAGATTTGAACCCAAGACCCTCTTGCTGCAAGGCAACAGCGCTAACCACTGCGCCACTGTGCCGCCCCGTAATATTTTTATATCTGATACAATTCAAATCACCTTCAAAACTCAGTCCCACACTCAGGGTCATTTCAAGGCATCTTGGGGTTCAAGGCAAAACAGAATGCCTCTGTGTACTTTGTACCCTAATTTGTGGTGTATTAGCTCTCGGAGTTTGTTGTCAATTATTTTTTGCTGCTACTAGAGTCGCTTACTCTTCATGTTTTACAAGTAAAGTCCAGTAACACATACATTAGCTCAGTTGGTTTGAGGCTAAATAACTGCTCAAGACTCTGATCCCAAACTCAAAGCTTGAGTTAAGTTTAGAGTATAACTAGATTCAATTCCACATCACCTGCTACCACATGAAATAGTTGCTCATAACTGAAAAAAGTGAGATGTGACATTTTTTTTTGTATTTCCTAATTTTAACTAGCTGTGGTGACCATCTTGGATGAGTTTGACTTCAAATGTTATAGACAAAATTCACCATTTTATTTCAATACATTTCCAGTGGTCTCTTGTGAGTTGACCTCTGTTAGAAAAAAGCTCTCATACTCCTGTTTCAAGAAGTAGAAGTTAGCCAGAGGAGATTGGAGCTGTAGATGGTAGGATTTGGACTCTTATTTCCTGATATTTGGACATCTTGTTTCTGACTGGCTAACAGTAATGCAGCTCTACCATGGCATCCATTTGTTTTGCAATGTTGATGTTTTATCTCTACAAATGACACAAGCCTGAAGAAGTTCTGTCGTCTTATAGCGTTGCTAATTGTAATGGTAGCCTAGCGGAAATGTGCTCTGCTCTCTCCTGGACGCTACAAACAACAGCCTTTCTTGTTGTGAGCCAAGATGGGTGAGTCCATAAATGTTAATTTTCGGTGTGACTTAGAGTGAAACTTAAAGTGGCCGATAATATTTCTAAAATAACAGGTAAAAAACTTGCTCTTTAATCAATTTTATGTGCAAAACATTACTTTTGAACAATTGCATACAAATCCATCTGCTGGTTAGTGAGATTTCTTATGGAAACAGATATGGGGTTGACTCTAACTGTTGTTGGCAAAATTTTAAACAGAAATCTTCCATAGTGACTAAAGTTTGAATTGTGAGATGGTGATTGCTTTCAGCTTCTAACAAATCACTTTTGGCTTAATATCTTTAAAAGTAGGAGCTGTGTTGTGTTGGCTAATGTTGATTAAATGGAGTTGCCATCTTAAATGATGATGAGTTAATCAGCTGCAGATGTACATCAGATGAATAAAATCCAATAACATAGCTGCTGAGGTCATTTTAAAATCACAGCTGAACTAATGCATACGCAGAAACTTTACTGTCTGCTGCTGGCTGTTTAACAGCAGCCAATCAACACATTACACTTTATATACATTTTTATCACCATGCATGTGGGCAAATATTTACACAAGAATTACCAGCAAACACTGTCATGGTTCTGGGATGACTTCTAAATTCAAAATATGCAAAACATTTATGAAAATTGTCTGGAAGATAATATAATATAAAGCAATGTGCTCTGCGATAGAGAAGTGTTTTTTTACGAGGGCTTCTCTGTGTTGCATATTTATCAAAATGACAGCAGGCATCAGGGTTACAGGGTTTCCTAACATAACTACTTACTCACTGATGGCGTACACAGCCATGGATCATTATCCCTCACATCATCGCACAGTGCAACTCAACTCAGCACAACACAACACAGCACTACACACGCAGCATCGCAGATACCCCGTCATTCTCATAATTACATCGACTTGGCTGAAGTGTGACGTGTGTAGGAGGTTGATTAGATACTTCCCTAAAGCTGGACATGAAAATCTTTGCAGTAATTATTAGTTGGTTTAGCACTTGGATTCCAGTAGTCCATCTCCACATCATATAAATCTGAAATGCCACTCCTGATGGTTGGATTTGATTGTGGTACCATTACAAATTTCATTGTAATAATCAAAGTAATTAGTCACACTCAAACAGATCGACAAATACAAATGATCTAATCAGCCTGATTGTAAACAAGCCATCTACTGAGCAAGATTTTTCACTCCATGATTTGAAGGGGGACACATCTGAAACATTGGTAACATTTGGTTGATGTATTATTAAAACTGATTATTTTTTCTTATGCAAACCAAGAGTGCTAGCTGAATGTTTTCAATCTAATTTATCAGATAGAATGTCACAGATTTTTCATAAAAAAATCAGAACAAAATTATATATATATATGTATATACACCGTATTTTCCGCACCCTAAGGCACTATTAAAAACCTTTGATATTCCCCTGAACCAGCAGTGCGCCTTTTAATACGGATGCGCTTTTTATACATGTATTAAGGACGCAAGTGAAGCCAGCCACACATGCGTCCGCAGGAAAACAAAGAGCCGGCCCGTATCACCGCCCTCCGTCACCAAATAAAAGGTGTGGCACTGCTCCACACAGCTATACCGGTAACCAGCCATGGCACCAGCGAAGAGACATGCTTATGAGGCAGAGTTCAAGCTCAAAGCCATCGCTCACACCGTTGAGCATGGAAACAGAGCAGCAGCAAGAGATTACAAGATTAACGAGTCGATAGTCCACAAGTGGAGAAAGCTGGAAGACCACCTGCTGCAGGTGAAGAGAACACAGTGTAGCTTCAGTGGCAACAAGGCAAGATGGCCGCTGCTTGAAGACCGAGTTGAGCAGTGGGTCGTAGGGCAGCGAGCGGCGAGCAGAGGCGTCTCCACCATCTCCATTCATCTCAAAACTGCAGCATTAGCACGAGAGATGAACATTGCGGACTTCATAGGAAGCCCTTCCTGGTGTTTTCACTTCATGCGGAGGCGAGCGTTTTCTATCCGCATCAGAACTACTGTCTCGCAGCAGCTACCCGCCGACTACGCTGAGAAGCTAGAGTTGTTCCGCTTCTACTGCTCTAAGAAGATGGCAGACAAAAACATCCGGCCCCAGCATCACCAATATGGACGAGGTCCCGCTAACCTTCGACATCCCGGTGAACCGGACCGTGGAGAAAATGGGGACCAGCACGGTGTCTGTGCGGACGACCGGCCACGAGAAGTCCTGCTTCACTGTTGTGCTCGCCTGCCAGGCTGATGGCCCGAAGCTGTCGCCGATGGTCATCTTCAAGCGGAAAACTTTACCCAAAGACAAGTTTCCTGCCGGCATGATCATTGTTGGCGAGTGTAACCATTGGGTCGTTGAGCAGCTAATTAGGGGATGTGTTGACGCGCCCTCAGAGCATTCCAGTCCAGGTTTCGATCAAAGCGACTTTATTGGTTGTTCAACATATTTCCTTCAATCGGCGTTCACAGGCACACACAACCAGAGAAACGTACAGATCCACAAAGTAGAGCGAAAAATTCATGGAAAAAATCATTTGAATGGTCAGCAAATGTTGACTTCCCTTATCACCTGCTCATTATAACAGCCTTCCTGCGCAGGTGAGCAACAGGTAAATAACAATCAATAGTCACCACATGATCCGAGACTACTCCTATCCATCACAATCATCAAGGCGAACCCGAAAGGCTGGATGGATGAGGACATGATGGTGGAGTGGCTGCGGGAGGCGTACACCAAAAGACGGGACGGCTTCTTCCACACTTCTCCAGCCACGCTGATCTGTGACTCCATGCGGGCCCATCTCACCGACGCCGTTAAAATCCATGTGAAGAGGAGGAACACGGAGCTCACCATCATACTGGATGGATTAACCAAAAAACTCCAGCCGCTGGACATCGGGGTGAACCGGTCCTTCAAAGCAAAAGTCCGAGCAGCGTAGGAGCGCTGGATGACTGATGGCGAACACACGTTCACCAAGACGGGCAGGCAGCGCCGATCGACTTATGCCACCATCTGTGAGTGGATCACTGATGCCTGGGCCAACGTTTGCGTCCAGACTGTTGTTCGAGCTTTCACCAAGGCCGGGATCACAACAGGAGAGCTGAACAACGACAGTGACATTGACATTGACTCTGACAGCGATGAGCCGGGCGCGTCGGAGCCGAGCGCGCTGAGTTCAGTGCTGGGTCAGTTCTTCATGTCAGACACGGAGGACAAGGATTTTGAGGGATTTATGGACGAGGAATTAAAAAAATGTGAGTGTTTTTTTCAGTATTGCTGCTGAATAATGTTTTTAGCTGCTGTGGACAAATCTGTACAGAGCTGTGAGGCCAACAGCACCTGTGCATAAAGATAGGACTTTAAACACATTGTTTATATTAAACAGCTGTACAGTGTATCCAGTATCCGGATGGGCAACAGCGCCCTGCGTGAAACTGGGACTTTAAATATGTTTATGTTAAACATAAGCAAACAGTTGTGTTGCCGCTGTCTGAATGCACATCTTTGCTCCAGCCATGCCTGCGCGTAAAAGTGGGACTTTTGTTTGTTAAACAGCCATACGTCTGATTGTTCATTCTTGCTGCTTAAAGCATCCATGCAAAAAATGACACTGACAATTACGAAATTGTTATTTTTATTGTGAATGAGAGGAAATTTTGATCTAACTCCTTCGTTTGGCTTATTGTACCAATTACGCACTACTGGGTGGAGTAAGACTTCTCTGCTCCGCTCCCAGGTCATTACAGCCACACAGTGGCTGCACATAGTGCTTTATCTCTGGCCAACTCGGCTGCTCTGTCCTGCAGCGGTAAGAGGGGCTTAGCGCTGTGTTCAGTCAGGCATGACGTTACTAGAGTTTAAATCTTCATTCTTGCTGCTAAAAGCACCCATGCATTAAATTGGGACTAAATGTTACTTTAATAATCAGAAATGTATTTTTTAGTATAGATAATGAGTGGAGTAACGTTTGACTTTGATCTACTTGCCCAATTTGCCTTAATTGTGCCGACCGGGACGCTCGTTTGCTTTGCTGGTTGCGTGTTTTGATCCAGTGAGCCTTATGTGCGGACCAAACCTTTAACCAGGACGCTGATTGGCTGTGCACCCTATAATCAGGTGAGCCTTATGGTATGGAAAATACAGTTGTTGAGGGTCTGACCTCATGAGGAAATTACTATGCAGTGATTTTCTCCAAAATGACTGTGCTTAAATTGCTCTGAAAAGCAAATAATCACATCAGCACCAAGAAACTTCATTTCCCATGATGCTTTGCACACGGAAGCATTGTGATGACGTCACCGCCTAATACCAGAAACACGTTCTGCGGGAGGCGGGAGCTCATGGAGCTTTCCCGCGACTTCAAAGACTATAAATCATTAACGGAACAAAGAAAACTCTGTTCTTTTGCCCAGGATACCTGGCGGTAAGGACACGCTTGTCGAACGCTCCGACTCCCTTGAGCACGCGGAAGCTATAAGTGCCCAAGTTGAGCCCACGGAACTGCTGGAAACTAAACTGCAAGCCCATCAGATCGGCTCGTTTCTGCTCCCCTCCAGCTGATGTTTGAGGACACAGAACTGCGGAGGAAAGCAACAACTCCATCCAGCTCTCAGAGACGCTGTAAGTTGTCAAACTCAGCACAAAAGAAACTTCGTTCTCTTTGTGTCCAGCCCGTGGAGAAACACTCACGGAGAACGCCAAACAACGGAGAAAGCATCAAACCGACGGACGACGCCGAAAGCTGCGGAGAAACCCGGAGAACCGTCAAATCAATAAGTGAGGGACGCTTCACTCTTCTGGTGATCAGAAACTCATCTCTTTCTCTCCTTCTTCTTCCGTTTCCTCTATAGTCCAGAATAAGCAATAAAACCGCGCTATTGCTTAAAAGGTAGCTTCGTGTTTTCCTCTTTCGTCCCAAACACGTCCGTCAGGTCATTTTGAAAGAATAAATTACTTATTTATCATTATTTGAATATCTTTAAATGTTTCCTACTATGGCCAAGTGGTGAAACTAAAAGATATTAACTTGTGATTAATCTTTTGTGTTGTTTCATGATCCTTTGAAATGTTTTGAGTGATTTTAAGGTTAAGTTACTTCTGATTCTAAGTGCCTTGGAAGTTAAAGTGCAAGTTGCCACCCACACTTTAGCCAGACAAAGGGGTCAGCCATCTTGTATTCAAGACTCCATTTTGAATCCATACACACGCACACACACACACACACACACACACACACACACACACACACACACACACACACACACACACACACACACACACACACACTACTCCTTTGTGAGAACAAAGGACCCCATTCATACATCCTCCGTCACACGCAAACACATCCATCTTCAATCATATCACACGGTTATTATTCATTTATTTCATTGTTTATTCATTTGACAAATTGTTAATTAAACGTTATAAAATTCAGATTTTCGTCTCCAGTAGCTTTGTTGTGTCGAAGAAAAGTCTCTGCTCCAAGGATTCTACGAACTTCAAGAAAGACTGATAAGGTTTTGGATTCATTTCCCTTTCTAATTAAAGGGTGGTGCCCCGGAGATATCTAAGAATATCTTAATTAATTAATAAATCAGTAAATATTCCCATATTTACAGAATTTATTGAAGAATCCAAAAGTAAGTTAACGCTTACTAATTGTTCGCTCCTAATTACCCCAACACAGTATATATATATATATATATATATATATATATATATATATATATATATATATATATATAGTTTCTATAGCGTCTGCAGTGATGCGGGCGCTGAGCCGATCCGTCGTGGTGAAGAGGGAGCTGAGCCAGAAAGCCGGGCTCTCAATTTACCGGTCGATCTACGTCCCAATCCTCACCTATGATCATGAGCTTTGGGTAATGACTGAAAGAACGAGATCGCGGATACAAGCGGCCGAAATGAGTTTCCTCCATAGGGTGGCGGGGCTCAGCCTTAGAGATAGTGTGAGGAGCTCAGACATTCGGGAGGGACTCGGAGTAGAACCGCTGCTCCTCCAGATCGAAAGGAGTCAATTGAGGTGGTTTGGGCATCTGGTCAGGATGCCTCCTGGACGCCTCCCTGGGGAGGTGTTTTGGGCATGTCCTGCCAGCAGGAGGCCTCCGGGTCGACCCAGGACATGTTGGAGAGGTTACATCTCCAATCTGGTCCGGGAATGCCTTGGGGTCCTGCCAGAGGAGCTGGTGGAGGTGGCTGGGGAGAGGACGGTCTGGAGCTCCCTAGTTGGGATGCTGCCCCCACGACCCGGACAAAGCGGAGGAAGACAACGACAAAGACAACGACGTTTCTTGAGGAAATCCCAGACTGCAAAGTTTGAATCTAACCTTCAAACTCAAAGATACCCCCCCCCCCCCCTCTCGTCTAAATCTGACATAAGACATGTGCTGGTAAGTAACAATGTAGGTACATCCTCTGCAACTGCCTACTGGATTCTTAATTATTAAGTAATGGAATGCTAAAATTGGAAAAGCATTACTAATCACCACAAAAGAGCATCTCTCTCTCTCTCTCTCTCTCTCTCTCTCTCTCTCTCTCTCTCTCTCTCTCCCAGCAGTAGCTCAGGAGGTAGAGAATGTTGTCCTGTAATCAGAAGGTTGCAGGTTTGATCCCGGCTCCCTCCAGATAATGCTGTTTTTGTGCGCTTGGGCAAGACACCTATCTCTCCTTGCCTGCCGGTGGCACCAGTGTATGGCAGGCCGTACCTCTGTCAGTGCGCCCCAGGATAGCTGTGGCTACATTGTAGCTCATCCCTACCAATCGTGAATGTGTGTGTGAATGGGTGGATGATTGATTGTGTTGTGAAGCGCCTTGGGGGTTGTAGATTCACCATCTCTCTCTCTCTCTCCCCCCCTCTCTCTCTCTCTTTCTCTCTCTCTCTCTCTCTCTCTCTCTCTCTCTCTCTCTCTATATCTCTCTCTCTCTCTCTCTCTCTCTCTCTCTCTCTCTCTCTCTCTCTCTACCTACCTACCTACCAACCGACCCATCCCTCCATTCTTCCACCTACCTTTGCGTGTGTTTTTTTTATTTTTAAATTACAGAATAGAATGAAAAAGAAAAAGGTGGTGTAGCTGCTACTGTTGTGAAGACCGAGACCAGATCACTGAAACCTCCCTGAGTCATTGGGACAGGCGGCAGAGGGACAGGGTTTGCCTTACAGGTAGAGTGACAAGAAAATGGGCAGAGTGGCAACGCCCCATCTGTTGGCTTCAGGCGAGAGAGACGGGCACATGATTTAGTCAATTTGAATTCAGAGAGACGGAGGGAAGGCAGGAATGGGAGGGAAAGGGTATGGCATGTTGAGAAGCCCCCGTGAAGAGAGTGTGATTTCACAGGCTAAGTGTGAATGGCTAACAAGGCTGAGTGATGGAGGTGAGAGCCGACCCTGAGGTGAGACGGGGGTGCTCTGCCAGATGAAAGCACTGCGGGGTTGAAGGTTGTTTAGGGATTGAGGCTGAATGGAGCAGTGACTGAAACCTTGTGCATACAAACATTTAGGGTATAATGTTTGGGTCTTTTTAACTTTTCTGAGCTTGAGTTTGGTTAATCACCTCTAAAGCCTGGGCTTTTCAAACATACCCATAGTAAAATTTAAATGACCAATACTGCAGAGTAAATGAAAAACAAGTTTTTGGACATAAAATATGTACATATGTAAGCTGCATTTTTAAGGGTTCCAGAGTGTGTGTTTACTTTAAGTTATTTCCTGATCCATTTTGCCTCACGCCCCAAAATCACACATATGTTGTTCTTCATTTAAATGAAAAAATAAAATAAAATAATTGGCAGTAGGAGACCCATGGGCTAGAAGAAGATGGACATGACTCGCTTTAGTCCTCGGGTTCTCTGGCTCATTGCCATCTATTGCTGTCACTGACCCAGGTTTAAAGATTAAAGTCCTACAGTCATCACACACACTGGTGTGGTGAAAATTGTCCTCCGCATTTCACCCCATGGAGAAAGGTGAGCTGCAGACACGGCCATGCACAGCTATCATTTGGTGGTTTCCTTACAAAACAGCATGTGATTCAATATTAGATTTTAAATTAATAAATACTCATGTTGGGGTACTTAATGGGGTTTTTAGGGTTTCCATCAACACTTACAAATTATCAGATGGGACAAGGATAAAGTTTCTTATTTCTGATAATGACATTTTTTGTTTTTCAATTTTCTATTTTTTCCTCTTAACTTGTATCCTAGTTTTTCAAGATAATATTTTGATTTTGAAGCAAATACATCTTGCCAGGTAGTCCTAGTTTAATGCAATTTCTAATTTTCCTACATTTTTCTAATTTTTAATGTTTTTTTATTATTGTTTTTTTTAGTTTTTTGAGGTTGTTTGTTTTAAGGGACTTGCCTTTGTGCTTGTTTATTCTTTAAAATATATCTTTATAAAAAGCTTTCACACTTTTTGGTTTTCTTTTGTTAAAAAATGGAATTTCCACCATGTGGTGTTGAAGTGGGCGTGGCCATGTCCCGTGCTTCGGTGAGACTTTAGAGGATTAGACTCACAGCGTTCTCTTTTCATAAGACTTGTAGTTACTGAAAATTTCACAGTAATAACACCTCTACAGTCCCAGGCTGCTGTGACACCACATAATGCACCTAAATTTGCCTCCATCTCGTTCAGTCTTAATGCCTTTTGCCAGGGTTGCATGTCATTATCTTTATGTGCTCCTTTCTTTTTCTTTACCTGTCTGTGAATCCCTACAGCTGCAGCACTGCAGGGTTCTGATGGTGCTGAGCCCACCAACCTGGCCAGTGTTAATGGATTATTGTTTCTGATCTTTTTTTCCCTCCAGCGTTCTCTTCACCTTAACCACTTGACGGTGACGGTGTGGCTCTATCACAAGTTTCTTTCTGTGAAAAGGATTTTTTTATTCTTCTCAACCTCCAAGTAAGAATGGGTGTTTTCCTACATTTGCCCAAAGAGTCTCCAGATCTTTTGATGTTATTTGCCATTTTATAAAATATATTGAATTTAATTGAATATTGTCCTTTTTTATGAGCAAAGTTGCTGTGGGAAATTATTTTATTTATAGCAAAAATGTAGCTTTTATGCAGCTACAAATAAAGTATCTTAAATATTAAATTAAAAGCTATTACATTAAATAAAAGAATATAATAGTATAAGAACTAAATAAATTTGATTTGGCTGTGTTAGTTTTCCAGCCAATATTTGTTTTGTCAAATTATGTGAATTAAATCAATTAATCACCATCAAATAGTTCCATTACATGGATGCAGCTACTTACTGACTCTCAGTTTTTTTTCTATGCTTAGATTAAACACCTCCTGCCTGCAGAACTCAAGTGCACAAAAAACATCACGTTTGTGAAAGTATTTGCTTTGCAAATGTCAAAACATGTCTACACTCTCATGGTTAACTTTGCTCTCAAAGGGGATTTCTGCTTGACATAATCACGAATCTTGACAGTTTAAAGGTGGATAAAGCAGAGTGCATCCAGGTATTTAGCACATTAGCAATGTTGTAATGATTTAAATTACATGTTATTTAATAAGCCATGAGAGGTAGGATTCCATAGGAAATATGAAATCAACCTTATGGATCTGTTGGGTTATTTTAACCAGAAGATTGGAACTTTTTATTGCAGAGATTAGATAACAGCTTCGTATTCACTCAGAGACAACAGAAGAGAGAGTCAAGTTTAAAAAGTTTAAAGATTTATTACTAAACAAGCTAAAACTAGACTAACTTAAACACTGAATGTATGGTGTAACTAAGGTGAACGAGATGGAGAATGGTGTAGTGTGGAATGTTGCTCAGAACCAGCAAATCCGAAGAAGCGATTAGTTCTGATGGGAAATGAAGGTGATGTCTTCGCGCTAAGCTTTGGTTAGGAGATTCATAAACACATTCAACGCCATTTGTCGGTCTACGTACCTTTAGCGGAAGTCCCCGTCTAGATCAGGAGGTGTAAAGGTCCAGCGTTGACCTTACGGAGCCGGAGCCTGTAGAAGCAGCCGCGGCAGCCGACCACCCGTCTTGAGATACTTCCGGGTCACAACAGTTTTGTTGGCATCTAGTGAGACCCAAACCTGGGTCGTGATGGTTCAGCTTTTATTCTGAAAGGAACCGTTGCAGCAGTTGGAACAGCAACAGATTTTATCCAGCTTGTCGTTGGTTCTTTTGGCTGAAGAGGAAAGTTATGGATTGGCCACTCTGACAACTTCTCTAGAAAGCTTTGAACTGGCGTTTAAGATGACGTGGGCATAGTTTTATACTTCAGATGTTTTGGTTTATGGTCGAATAAAAAGATGACAGATTTACCAAGCACCTCCAAAACCACGCCTCCATCAGATCTGGCAGATTCTGATTTGATCAGTAAAGCAATGTGCCATCTCTTGACGCTACGTGAGATCAGTCCTAGTGGAAACATTTTAAGTCATATTACTTATTATATTCTATAGGATTATAATAAAGTAATTAATATTTTGATTTCACAGATTGGTCACATCTTTTTTATTGACGAACACTTTGTTTGATTAGCTTTATTAAAATAGAGTTCTTTGATTTATTAAAAGGAGAGAGTCCTTCCTTCATTCTTCTCTTGAGCTGGAAAGAAAGCAGTTTATAGCAAATGCATGAGACCTTGAGGCCATATCTCATGCAGACTAGTTCTGTGTCAGAGGAGAGGGGGAAATGACTTTTGGTGGAAACAGTCATTTCATTCCGTTGCAAATCTCATCATCCCCTTTTGGAGGAAAACATGTGACATATGTAACATTAAATTAACCCAAAGATTTCACAGCTTTATTTCAAATAGAATCTGAAGAGACAATGAAGTGAAGGAGGACTGATGAAATCTCCCCTTTCACTGATCCAGTCATTTCATCAAGTCAACAAAAATGTAGACAATGGATTTTCATTTTAACGTTTGCCATTTAAATTGCGCTTTGTATCAACAGACACTAGCCATGCTTTGCAATTATGTTCCCTGAGAATAGGGTGGATCTGTTTGAGAGGAAAAAGTGATGTAAAAGCACTCTTGGCCTTTTTTACACAACATGATGACGGTCTTGACCTTGATTGACAGCTGACAGAACGATGGCATTGAAGCACCGTATAATAGTGGTGGGAGCTGAATATTTGCTGAAGCGTTTCAATGTGAGCTGTGCTTCTCTTTTGGTTTCTATTCATAGGTTACTTCAGTGTTTTCTCCCACAAGCTTCTTTTGCCATTAATATAATTCCATAAAACAAGAAAGGAACCAAAATGTGTTTCAGCAGAAAGGCACTTATGAGAGAGAGCAGCAGTGGGACTTGAGGAAAAGTCACAGGTCAGACCTGTTTCTGGCATCTCTGACCTCCCACGTGGATGCAGGAGAAACATATGGGAGCCTGTTGGGTAGCTGTTTTCTCTTTCTACTGCACTGCTCGGCAAACTCACTGCTGACACAGCATTTTCCCTCTGAGAATGCAATGCTAATTCTATTAACCAGGACTCTGCACTACACCTCTGTATGCAAATCAACCTGCAGGCCTAACATGTAAATTTGAAACGATCATATTTGCATGCTGTTGCACCAAAGATCAGTTCGCTTGCTAGAAGTGTAAACTGGGTTGAGGCACGTAAATTTTAATCGTATTACTCTTTCATAGCACAAACCCCAGTGGGCACCCAGTTAGTATATAATAAAACACATAACACGTAAAACTATGACCGACAAATGGTTATAAAATAATTTTATGGATTTTATATATATGTTTTTATTTTTTTTTTTTTTTGCACTGACAAGACCTGAACATCCCTTCTTTAATACTCGACACTGAAAGGCAGATTTGTTTCTCATTCATTCAGTGAAAGACGATAAAGCTGTAGCCCATCCTCACAGGTCTTCAAGGTCCCAGACTGGTAGGCGGTGAGAATAGATCCCTTACTGCGAGCAATGAGGCTTGAAGAATAGAGAATATAACCTCTGAGAGCTGCTGAGACATAGAGGACAGAGTGGAAAGAAGCTGAAGAAAGAGGAAATTAGAGTTTCAGAAGGCAATTCCTGAAATGAACTGGATATTGTGAAAGACAGGAGAGAGAGAGGAGGAACAACACACAATGAAACATAAGTTATAAGGTGATGGCTTAAAAAGGACAGGAGAACATGTAGACGTCAGATCCAACTGCTTACTCACTAAAATATGGGTGGGGTAGTAGTGGTGGAGGTGGGGGGAGTCATGTTTGCATCATGTTTACAGACGGTTGGTTTAGTTTTACAGCCTCCCATACATCGCCTCTCCATAAGTCATGAGGTCATCATTTACCTGTCTGCCTTCAGTCTAAACCACTCCCTTGAGTCCTCTCAGACGGTTGAGCAACATCTGGAACTGTCAAGGCAAAAAAGATCAATGCTTGGTGTCATCAATTAAGGAACAGTTCACAAACTGAGAAGTCAAGGGGAACACTTGTTCAGAGAAGTTTATAGCAGGTGGATGTCACAGGGAGGAATGTGTTTATATCCTGATTTTGCGCCAACTTTCCAGGCAGCCTGATCTTGAGAATTTGCTACTGGGGATGTCGTGTGCAGCATATTGCAGACACAATAGGCATCGGGGGACATGTAGCTTTAATGCGTACTACAACATATGGACATCTTTATAATAGTTTAACAATCTTTTTTTCATTTTAGACAATACAAACTAGCAGTAAGGCTTGGGTGAACTGAAATATTGGAAGAGTTATTCATGACAAGAATGAAAAAGGAAAATATGTGGATTGAAAAAGTGTTAAAATTAAATAAAAGGACATCAAATGACATAATGAACACAGAAATAATTAATAAATAAAATCCATTTTAATGAAATAACTAATTTGCCTAAAACATGTTTAGACCTTTCTCAGACTTGGATCATTCACCTGTCTTTACCTTGACTCAATGTGTCCTCTGCTTTTCTGATGATACCTGGTGACATGAAAGACAAAAGAACAGTGACAAAGACAGAGACAACAATAGACAGAGACACAGAGCTAAAGACTGCGCCTCAGTGAGCGTGCTGACACTCTCCGCTTTCTTTGAACAGCGTACCAAGTTCATCCGTATCCACACTCTTCTTTACCTTCCAGTTTCTTCCTGAACTTTTGTGTGAGGTGCTTTTTAAAATTTGCACCCATTAATAGGCATTTGTAAATATAATAAATACATTTTTGAACGATAAATAATAAGTTTTTTTCTAAATGGAATGATGATCAAGAAAGTTAGACATTTTAATAAACGTTTCCCTGCAAACCAAATTACAGTTTTAGGATAAAAGTAAAATAATGTAGAGCAAGATGGACACATTATCACATCCATACTTTTACCTTTTTACTGACTTTAACCATTACATATTCTAGCAAGCAATGCATACTGTGCCAAAACTAAATGTGTGTATTTCGATCTATTAAAGAAATATTACATTTTTTTAATCCTCAAATTAAACACTTTCTTTCTTTTTTTACAGGAAATGAAAATGAGTAACATTAAAGACAAAAATAGAGCTGGCATGAATCTATGGCAATGCCTTTTAGTCTGTTTGCTGCATTTTGCTACTTTTCACACACATGCACACTTTCTGTGCCCTATTTGTACAATACACATGTATGAATAATCACATCTGCCTCCTTGAGTACAAACTCAAATACGAAGAAGCTGAACAGCTGCACAGACACACACATGCTGATACAAAGACATACTCAATCACTCACACACACTGAGGGCTCTCTTTCTTCCCATTGGACACCCTGACAATGACTGAGGCCTGCACACTCTCACACAAACACATGGATCTCTTTATCTGTTGACCGATCTTAATTGGAGCTGCTATGCCTGTCGATGAGGTCCTCTCCCAGCCTCATCCGCCCTCTCCTCCCCCTCCTCCTCTTCCTCTTCAACAGTCTCCAGATCATTTCCACTCTGTCTTTTGTCCTCTACCCACCTCCTCCATGCTTCTATTTTGGCTGAGCTGATCTGACCTTATTCATTGTGTTTCTGCAGGAGATCCAGAGTTCTCATCAAACATGACCTCTCAGCACGGCCTATCCCTGTTCTCATCGCCTCTGCTCTTACTTTCTCCTCTGTCCTCTGTTTGTCCTTCTCCAGCTTGCCTTTGTTCTCGTTTGCATCAAGTGTGAAGGACTGGAGGTTGGGACCTGTGGGTGATGCTGAGTAAAGACTTTGATATGAAGAAAAGCTAAGAAAGGTATCTGGCAGACTGTTAGAGCTCATCACGTGCAGCTTGAAGGCCTGCTATCTCAGGCTATTAAACATACACAAGAGAACATAATAACAACAAGAACGGCACAACTCATACGTGAGTTTAGATGTTGATTCACTCTATTGATATTTTGTCCTTTTTCCTAAATTCTAGGAAAATTAAGGGAGAAATCTGGATCTCTGGGGCTTGGAACTCCTCCATCTTCCGTGGGTGTCTGGGGGCAGGTCTGTGGCCCCTCAAACTCACTATTGAACACTCTAGAGAAACCGCAGTTTCAACGTAGTTCCACCGTGAGTTCAACCAGCTCTCAAATCCATCTTATGTCCATCATCGCTAAGTGAAGTACAGACCGGCCAGCTGTATTTTCTACTTTTAAGCTGAGAAATGTCAAGCTGGAAAACTCTGTTGTTTTATCAACAAGACGACGGTTCCTTCAGAATAAAAGCTGAACTCTATGACCCAATAAGGGGGGTCTCTACGTGACGCTGAAACCTGCCGTCGTACTGCGATACTATCCATAGACTGGTTTGTCGTGCTGCCGATGCTGTTTCACCAGTTCCAGCACAAGGAGGGTCCAAGGACCTGGCATCCAGATGTAACACGGAAGTCTCCGCACGGTACGTAGATCGGCATAGATAGCGTCTCATGTCTTCCTCCTGAAGTCCATCGTCGGTCAGTTAGGGCAAACAACACCTCGCACTCAGACTCGCTTCCACCAGATGGAGATTCTGAACTGACACACACACACACCAACACTTCAGCATTACATTCATCTGCATCCATCATTAGAGAGTTAGTCCTGGAGATTGTTTCAAATAATTATAAAATAAATATTCTTAAACGTCCCATCTCTCTCTCTCTTCTTGTCTCTAATTCAATACAAGGTGTTTGAATAAAATTCCCTGTGGTAAAAACAACCTCTTTTGATTCTAAGGGCCCGGTCCAAAGATTAATGATCCAGCCCAGGTTTGCATCAGTGATATCTCTGAACCTTAATAAAAGTGTAAGAATATACCAACTATATTCCGCTACATTTAATGGACACTATAGAGAAACCTTACAGACCTAAACGTGTGTATGCACACAGGTGCTCACATGGTGTCAGGTTCGTTGGCAGATCTGAAGCGTGACTGAGAGTTCTGTTGCCCAGACGCGGAGAGACGGAGATAGCCGGCGTGGTTATCTCCTGTAGGTGTAGTCTGAGTGTTTTGAGGGCTGGTAAGCCTGGAGACTCGATACAAAGTCTGGTGAGAAACGATGACTGAGCAATGAATGAGACGCCGGCACTTCCTTAAGTAGTGCCGGCGTGATGACGTCAGTCGCCACGTTGGTGGCAGGAATGAATGGAATGCAGTCAGCTGGAGGAGTTCGTGACAGGACCCCCCCCTCGAGGGACGGCTCCCGAAGTCCCAGGACGGCGGGCCCAGAAGTCAGTCAGCAGGGTAGGGTCGACAAACGAGCTCGTGGGCTCCCAAGAGCGTTCCTCAGGCCCGTACCCCTCCCAATCCACGAGGTACTGCCAACCTCGTCCCCGGCGGCGAGCGTCCAGAATCCTGCGGACCGTGTAGGTGCGATCCGCCTCAACACCGCGGGGCGGAGGCACCCGGACCGGTGGAGGGTGGAGAGGAGAGGAGATCACCGGCTTAAGCTGGGAGACGTGAAAGACCGGGTGGATCCGGAGAGTAGCCGGGAGGCGCAGACGGCAGGTGACAGGATTGATGACCTTAAGGACGGGGAACGGACCCAGGAAGCGAGGAGTGAGCTTCCGGGAGCCAGCCGACATCCTCAGGTTAGCGGAGGAGAGCCACACCTGGTCGCCAGACCGGAAGACGGGGCCAGGCCGGTGGCGGCGGCGATGCTGACGGGCATACTCCGTGTTGGCCCGGGTGATGGCCGCACGGGCCCGGATCCAGGCGAGCCGACAGCGGCGGACCAGCGTCTGGGCAGCAGGGACCTCCACCTCCGGCACCTGATGATCAAACAGAGGTGGCTGATAACCGTAACAGGTCTCGAAGGGAGACAGACTCGTGGCTGAGGAGGTCTGGAGGTTGTGTGACAGCTCCGCCCACAGGAGAAAGCGGGGCCAGGTGGTCGGCTGGGACGAAGCGAAGCAGCGCAGGTAGCGTCCAAGCTGCTGGTTAGCTCTCTCTGTTTGTCCGTTTGTCTGCGGATGGTATCCAGAGGACAGACTGGTGGAAGCACCGACCAGGCGACAGAACGCTTTCCAGAAGCGTGAGACGAACTGGGGTCCTCGGTCGGAAACCACGTCCTGAGGGAAACCATGGAGCCGCACCACCTGTTCCAGGAGCAGTTCGGCCGTTCTCTTGGCCGTGGGGAGGCCGGCCAGGGCCACTAAGTGCACGGCCTTGGAGAAACGGTCCGTGATAGTCAATATAGTGTCCAGGTGGTCGACCGCCGGCAGTCCCGTGACAAAGTCCAGCCCGATGTGTGACCACGGCCGCTTGGGCACAGGGAGAGGCTGCAACTCTCCAGCGCCGGGTCGGTTGGAGGACTTGGATCGAGCACACACATCACATGCAGCTGTGAACTCGCGGACGTCCCTCCTCATGGACGGCCACCAGAGAGCCCGACGGAGGAACTGGAGGGTACGGGCTTGCCCTTGATGTCCCGCGAGCCGTGAACAGTGCCCCCACGTGAGCGCCTCTTGCCGGCAGGAGGCGGGAACGTAGAGGCGGTTCGGTGGGGTCTCCGGCGGCGCTGAATCGCCAGGAAGTGCCGCCTGTATGGACTGCTCCAACGGCCATTGGAGGGAGGCCAGGAAGCGTTGAGCCGGTAGAATGGTCCGAGGCTCCGGGGGGCCGGCATCTGGTGCGAAACGCCGAGAGAGAGCGTCCGCCTTGAGGTTCTTGGAGCCGGGCCGGTAGGCGATATGGAAGTGGTACGGCTCGAAAAAGAGGGCCCACCGAGCCTGACGAGGGTTGAGCTGGCGGGCAGTCTGTAGATGAATGAGATTCTGGTGGTCGGTCCAGATCAGAAAGGGATCGGTGGTCCCCAGGAGCCACTGCCTCCATTCCTCCAGCGCCCACTTTATTGCCAGCAGCTCTCTGTCGCCGACCCCGTAGTTCTGCTGTGTGGGGGAAAACTTCCGGGAGAAGTAGGCACATGGGTGGAGCTTAGAGTCTGGACCCCGTTGCGAGAGAACGGCCCCCGCTCCCACATCCGAGGCGTCCACCTCCACGACGAAGGGCCGGGTCTGGTCCGGGTGGAGGAGGATGGGTTCCTTAGTGAAACGTCCGACCAGCTCATGGAAAGCACTGACAGCCTCTGGAGTAAGGCGAAAAGGGCGAGGCTGATTGGTGGTTTTGGTGAGTGAGGTCAGAGGTGCTGCGAGGGAACTGAAGTTGCGTATAAACCTCCGGTAAAAGTTCGAGAAACCCAGGAAGCTTTGCAGCTGCTTCAGGGTCGTGGGTAGAGGCCACTGAGCTACGGCCTGAACCTTCTGGGGGTCCATCTTCAGGCCCTGGGAGGAGATGGTAAAACCCAGGAAGGAGGTGGACTCCTGGTGAAACGCACACTTCTCCAGTTTGCAGTAAAGTCCATGGTCCAGGAGGCGGGACAGAACAGCTCGAACATGACGGATGTGCTCTTCGGCCGTGCGGGAGTAGATGAGGATGTCATCTAGATACACAAAGACCCAGCGACCCAACATGTCTCTCAGCACATCTGTAATGAACCGCTGGAAGACGGCGGGGCTGTTGCAGAGTCCAAAAGGCATCACCAAATATTCATAGTGGCCAGTGGGCGTGATAAAAGCGGTCTTCCACTCCTCACCTTCCTTAATACGGATGAGGTTATAGGCGCTGCGCAGATCCAGTTTAGTAAACACTGCGGCTTGTGTGATGGCGTCCAGAGCGGTGCCCAAGAGAGGGAGAGGGTGGCGGTCCCGGATCGTTATTTTATTTAACCCTCGATAGTCTATGCAGGGCCGGAGATCCCCCTCCTTCTTTTTAACAAAGAAAAACCCCGCGGCCCCGGGGGACGTTGAGGGACGGATGAATCCCTTCTGCAGGGCATCAGTTATATAATTGTCCATAGCCCGGGTTTCCGCCGGAGAGAGGGAGAACAGGCGACCCCGAGGGGGGGTGGTGCCGGGCTGGAGCCTGATCTCCAGGTCGTAGGGTCGGTGAGGAGGTAACCTGGTAGTGGGTTCTTTAGCGAAAACCTGAGCGAGGTCGTGGTATTGAGGAGGGATGAGCGTCAGGTCTACGTCTTTGGGAGGAGCTGCTGCTGCCCGAGGTGCAGGGGAGTCCCGGTGGTTATGGCAACCCGTGCCCCAGGCCAGGACTTTACTGGTGGACCAGGAGATGTGAGGCTCATGGCGGCAGAACCAGGAATGACCTAGGATGAGAGGCGTAGCCGGAGCCTGGATGACCAGGAAGTGGAGGGTCTCCCGGTGTTGGTCAATAGTCATGTGGAGACCCTGAGTTCGGTGGGTGAGAGGGTACGGCATGATGGGCCGGCCGTCCACAGAGGTCACGGGAATGGGTCGGTAGAGGGCGGTGAGGGGTATCTTGAGCCGAGTAACCAGTCCGTGGTCGATAAAACACTCCGCAGCCCCAGTGTCTAAAAGTGCCTCCAGTCTGGTCGGGCCTTGGTCCAGGTGGAGGGAGACCGGGAGAGTGGTTCGGTGTGGAGCCGGAAAAGTGGAGACTCCGGGCGGGACAGCTCCTACTCCGACCCGGAGGGACCTTTTCCCGGTCGTTTTGGGCACGTGCCACGGTGGTGACCCAAATCCCCACAGTAAGCGCATCTTCCCTCCTGGTAGCGCCGTGCCTGTTCCTCAGGGGGAAGATGTCCCAGCTGCATCGGCTCCTCCGTCGGTTGGTAAGCCGGCCGGCGGGGTGACGTCCTGGTGTGTACGGGGGCTGACATGGTGCTCGGCCGGTTCAGGATGCAGCGGTCCAGTTGGAGAGCCAGATCCACTGCCAGGTCCAGGGAGGTTGGGACCTCGTGCCCGATCATGCCCTCCCGGATTCTCGGTGACAGTCCCTCCAGGTAAACGGCCTTTAGGGCGGCGTCATCCCACCTCAACCGAGCTGCTGTCGTCCGGAAGCGAGAGGTGTACTGAGCCGCCGTCTGGGAGCCCTGGCGAAGCTGAAGCAGCCGCGTCTCGTCCGAGACCTCGCTGCTGGGGTGCACAAAAGTCTTTTTCATCTCCTTTACAAAAGTCTCATAGTCATTGCAGGCAGGAGATTTTTGATTGTAAAGAGCCGCCGCCCATTCACCGGCTCGACCTGTCAGCAGTGAGGTCAGCAGAGCGACACGAGAGCAGGATGTGGGGTAGCGTGCCGGCTGGCACTCGAAAGTCATGGCCAGGGTCGCCAACATGCCCTCCGGGGATCCCCTGGTTCCGTCCCACTTCTCTGGAAGGCTGAGGCGTGGTTCCATCCTGTCAGGAACAGCTGCGGTCTGACGTTGCAGAGCGGAGGTCAGCTGGAGTACTAGCTCGGTGAGTGACTCAATCTTTGTGGCTTGGCGATCAGCTATGGCACGGAGCTGGTTCATGTCTGCCGTCTGCTGATCCAAGATTGAGCGCTGTTGAGCCACTTCGGCACGCAAACGCGCGAACTCCGCTGGGTCAACTTGGGGCTCAGTCATCCTGTCAGGTTCGTTGGCAGATCTGAAGCGTGACTGAGAGTTCTGTTGCCCAGACGCGGAGAGACGGAGATAGCCGGCGTGGTTATCTCCTGTAGGTGTAGTCTGAGTGTTTTGAGGGCTGGTAAGCCTGGAGACTCGATACAAAGTCTGGTGAGAAACGATGACTGAGCAATGAATGAGACGCCGGCACTTCCTTAAGTAGTGCCGGCGTGATGACGTCAGTCGCCACGTTGGTGGCAGGAATGAATGGAATGCAGTCAGCTGGAGGAGTTCGTGACACATGGTGGTCTTACAGGTATGGACTCTGTAACTGTTAACACATAAACTAAGGCTGTGGTTGGCACTAAATGTATTATAAATTATTACTTGTGCTTTTCACCAAAAAAAATTACTTTCAAATATCCTCATATGGTTGGCACAGTAATATTTTGGTTCTATTGTGTTTATGTGTGCCCCCTTTTTCTGTTCTCTCCATCTCTTTCTGCAGATCTAGAAGCGGATTCTTGTGCATCCCTTATTGTTTATTTTTGTTTTCATTTTATTTAACCTTTATTTATCCAGCTGAGTCGATTGAGAACTCATTCTAATTTACAAGGACAATTTAGTCAAGAGGCAGCAGCAACAGACACATAGCTTTACATAAAAAAACAGGTAAGATTAAAAAAATACAAGATAGAACAAATAGACAAAGCACTGTTCTCAAATCAAATATGTACAAGCAATCAAAACTGACTTAAAACAGTCTTTACGTACTCAGTAGCAGGCAAAGTCATCAGAAACTATTGACTGCAATGAATTATTGAAGGTAGATAGTGGGATTTAGGTAGAGAGCTTTAGTGAATATTGCAGCTCATTCCAGTCGTTGGGAGCAGCAAACTGGAATGAGGAGCAGCCAGAGGAGGTGTGACTTTTGGGAATAATCATAAATTGCACTGTTTGTTTCGAAGTGATGTGTAATGAGTGAAGATATGACGAAGTTCTACCAATGATTGTTTTGTATATGAACTGATACCAATGTAACAACCTGTAGGAATGGAGTGATGGACAGTTAACTAGTGTACAGATCACAATGATGAATAGTGAAAGGGGCACCAGTGATGAAACTGATTGCTAAGTGATAAATGACATGGAGTTTATGAATAAGGTTTTGGAAGCAGTCCTATAAATGATGTCATTGTAATCTAAGATGGGAAGGATTGCCATTTTGACCAAGGTTTGCTTTGAATAATGAGTAAAGGATGACCTGTTGCGGTATAGAAACCCAATTCTTGACATGACTTTAGTAAGTAATGAATTAATGTGAATGTCAAATGAAAGTGTGTTGTCAAGCCAGATACCCAAATCCTTAAGAGAACTGATACGTTGTAGTTCTGTACCATCCAGGAAAACAATACTAGGGTGGAAAGTGGATTGTGTTTTTTTATTTTTTAGTTTTTTCTTTTTCCGGCTCTTGGAGAGTACAGACGCTTTTTTCTTCCTCTCCTCCCTACCTTATCCCCAAGGTTCTTTGTCTGTCTTTGGGTGTACGGCGCTTCTGCATTTTTTCTGAAAACTGGAAATTATTAAAAATGGACCTGGTCAGTTGGTCTCTCAATGCGACTGACAACATTTTTTTCAACGATGAGAACAGGAGAAGGGGCTCTCGGATGCCCCTCTGGGACAGAGCCAGCTGGGCATATCATGGACTCCTGGAAACAGTGGAACCTGATCTGCCTCTTTCAATGGTCTGTAGAGGACTCTGAAGACGTCTGGATATTCGTGGTGTCGATGACAGGTTTCTTGCTTTTTGGCCTGAGTGGTTACCTGGCTTAACGGAAAATTAATGAGCTGTTGAGGAATATTGGCTCAATCCTGGAGCTCAGGGATGGATTACACCCTGTGTACACAATCTGGTGCCCTTGAGCCTGTGAGGCTGAAGTGATTACTCCCCCTCAGAAGAAATGGGGAATGCTGCCATCGCCATGGCAGCCCTGTCTCCCTATCCCAGCCTGGGCGGGACTTCGACCGATGAAGGCCGTTGAATCGTTTCCAGGAGTCACTGTGCTTTCTAAACCCAACTACCTCCCTCCCCTGTCCAAACGGAAGTGACGAGCACTGCTTATCGCGGCTGCATGCACTAATGTGTGGAGAGTCCCCAATCCTACCTCCCCACTTAGTGGACACTTATGTTGTGTAATGTCTGAAGTCTGTTGCATTTCTGTCTGAGGTGTTTTTTGCACAGCAAAGCTGCCCTCACTGTGGAGGGTAACTCTGAAGTGCCTTTTTTTCCTCCACCGGACTCAATCCTCACGTAAACCCTCTGATCTCTATTAAAGTAGAGCGACTCGGGTTGCGAATGGCCACAGTCACCAATTCGTGTCATGTGTCTATGCCTATGTATGTATGTATGTCTTATCTCAGAATTGTGTGTACTGAAACTCTAATTTCCCTCTGGGATTAATAAAGCATCTTTGAATTGAATTGAATTGGTAATTTACAAACGTTGTTTTACTTGTGTTTAAATGAAGATGAAGGTTGGAGAAGTCATGTTAAAGACAATTAAAGTTGTGCTGCAAGGAGGACAAAGCTGCATTCAAAAAAAAACTGCATGCATATTAAATGGTGTTGTCCGCATATAAATGTATATGAGAACTGTCAACAGCACAAACAATACCAGTATCGACCCCTGAGGAATGCCAATAGATAGAGGTAGAGGAGCAGACTGGTAACCTTCTGTTTTCACTGTTTGCGTATAGCCTAAGCTATGTTGAGGGTCTGCCCTCATGAGAAATTGCTACTCAGTATTTTCTCCAAAAGACTGTGCCAAAAACGCCCTGAAGCTTAAAGAAATAAGGCATATGAAACATCAGCGCCAGCTACAACTTCATGTCCCATAAGCCTTTGCACCCGGAAGCAGCGTGATAACATCACCAAAGTGGAGCACGGGTTCTGCGCATGTGCTGGAACCACACAGAGTCTTCCCGCCGGACCGCCGAGTCTATAAAAGGGAGACAACCGAAGCTCTCTTTGTCTTTTGTTCAGTTCAACTGGCGTTGAAAGACGCACTCGTTTGCTACGGCTCCGGACAGCACGCGGGAGGCCTGGCTGCTGAAGTGGATCAAACACCGAGCCACTGAAAAGCAACGGAACCGTCGCCTGGTTCGTTTGAACTCCGGGGGACGCTTCGGATTCGATGAGTCAAGAGTTTTTTTTTCCTTCTCCCTTCTCTTTCTCGTCCTTCCATTTCTCATAGTCAAAAAAGCGATCAAACCGTGCGATTGCTTCAAAATAGAACAACGGCTTTCTTATCTTCCGTACCAAAAACGCCATTGGACAGCTGAAGTAAGCTTCGTTTCTTTTATTTGTTGATATCTAGGTTTGTTCATGTTTTGGCCACAGCATAAACAGATTATTAAATATTTTATCTGCCTTTGATTGATTGATTGTTTTGTTTCTTGATTGTTGTGAAGAAAGTTGAAGTGTTTTTGAGTTTGTGAAGAGTTAAGCCACTGACTGGTTTTCAGGATTTAGAAAGAAGTTGCTCATACACATCACTGAGGGTCTGCGCTAAAACACACCCCTCCCCACACAGGCTGGTCTGATTTGCTTCAGCCACGGACATTTTGGGTCAAAGCCTCCATCTTGGACATCATCTCAGCTTACACACACACACACACACGCGCGCGCGCACGCACGCACGCACGCACGCACACACACACACACACACATTTTGGTTTTCCGGGTTTAGGGGAACACACACACACACACATTTTGGTTTTCAGTGTTTGGGAGGACACACACATCCCACATAACCGGTCGAGTCCTTGCCCCCTCAGACAAAAAGAACCAGCCATTTTGGGTTTCAAATCTCATTCCACCTTGGATTAGATTGTTTTACATTATAATTTCATTGTTTAATTATTTGTTTTTTGTTTGATAAAATAAGTTGGTTAATATTGATTGGCTAAACTCTTCAGAAGGAGCTGAAGTGATTATATTAGTTAATAAATGTATTGCCAGTTAAGATTTTGTCTCAGGTGAGTTTGTTTGTGTGATATGAATTCATGACTGCTACTCGTAAACGAATTTTACTAACTTTAAGACAGACTGATAAGAGGTTTGGATTAATTTTCCCTTGTTAAAAAGGGTGGTGCCCCGAGGCATATCTCCGGATATCCCAATTACGTAATAAAATCGGTAAATATTTCCATATTTACGAATTTTATTGAAGAATCCAAAAAGTAAGTAAAAGCTTACAAATTATTCGTTTGCCCAATAATCACAACAGATATAACTTCTGAACCATGGCACAGATACCTGAGAAAGTTCTTTATGTTTGGGCCTGCTAAGATGTTATGATCCACAGAGTCAAAGGCTTTAGCCAAGTTAACAAACACAGCCACACAATATTTCTTATACATTCTTATATTTCTTGTCAATGGCACATATGTTGTCATTTAATACTCTGAGTTGCAGAGACACATCCATGGCCAGTTCTGAAGCCAGACTGCATGGGGGTAATGCAGTCATTTGTGAACCCCATACCTCTTCCTTTCCTCTTTCTCTTTCATTTCCATTTTCGTTAGGATTTAAAACAACCAAATGCATTTGTAATAAAATTTTGATGTTAGGTGAGGCATTATAGCAGAAGCTATACTGCTCTACTTTTGCATAGCACCTTCCTAGGGTTCTACAACCCTCCACGGTGCCTCACAAAACAAACAATCATTCACATACAGGTGGGGATGAACTATGATGTAGCCACAGCTGCCCTGGGGTGTACTGACAGAGGCAAGGTCTGCTGAACACCAGCACCGCCGGTCCCTCCGACCACCACCAGCAGGCCAAGCAAGTTCCATTCTCTGGTGGAAGCCGAGATCAAACCTGCAAACGTCCAATTACTGGACAACCCACTCTACCTCCTGAGCTACTGCGGTCCCAACTAAAAATCAGTATAAGATCCAATAAAATTGAGCCTGGCAGCATCAAAGCAATGCATCTTTACTTTTAGTTCCACTGATTGTTTCTTTTTAAAAGGCTAAAGGTATTTGACTACTAAGTGACTTAGATCATCTTTGAAATGAGATTGCCATTAGATTTTTTACCACAGATTTTAGATCATAGATACTGGTCATTGAATATGGCGCATTCAAAGCAGTTTAATTTTCTCTTTTGAGCTTCTGTCCCTATTTAGAGTTTAAGGGGTCAACAAGACAAGAGACCATATGTTCATTTGAAATCAGGCAGCATCCAGGATTTGGCATTTCTCTTGTTTAATACGGGGAGGCACAAACGCCACCAAGCTCCAAGCTATCTGGATAGAACCCCCCCCTCAGTGCTGTTTTACAGGAAGTCTGTTCGCACTTCCCAAAAAAACAAATTTTGCCAAGAAACCTTCTAGTGTGGCAATAGTTTGGGTCATATGTTTAAAAAACATTACTAATGAACAAGAAAATAACTAGTGATGAAGTAGACATGAAAACGGTTTTGGAGGCGTTCTGTCCCACAGGGAAGCGGGGATGGAGTCAGGATGAAGCACAGGTGAGTGTTGGCCCAGGTGAAGCTGTTATTTCCTGTCTGTAGTGTGTGCGTGGGCTTCACAGCTGCTGAGAGACAGCTGCTCACCGTCAGCAAAACATAGACGTGAGATACAGATATTGACCAAAGGCCCAACTCGCACACGCAAATGTTCTGCACTTCTCGTGGAAATCAAACTATTTCTGTTACCTGCTTGGGTAGATGCTTTTTGTAAACGTTCAGTAAAAACCTAGAGCAGAATACAAAATAAATAAATATGACTCTGGAGAGATTGATCTGATGTTGTCTTTAGACAACGAAAGAATGAAGGAGAAGAGGGCATTTGGGGGCTTTTCAATTGGACTATTTAATGAACTAATGCGTTTCAGATGTTCAGCCACTCAACTTCAATGAGCATTTATGAAAAGAACATATGTTTGGCCAGTAGCTACAGTATGCACTTTATGCAAAATAATACTCAAGTGCTCATGTGTTAGCAGGCGTGGCTTCATGGAATGATTATTCCATTTAGCTCCATCACACGTATGCTAATCACAGCAATGCTTTACAACATCTGGGGGAGAATATCAAATTAAATCTCTGCCTGCTCGACTTTGTTGAGCCTTACTCGCTATGAATATTAACACAAACACATCTACATGATAAAATAGTGATGATTTGGGGGTGGGGTGTCTTGGATGTGGCTGGAGTCAGGATTGTCAGCTGTAGATTGGATAAGGCACGAAACATCAATAGACAATGGCCTGAGGTGTATCTGAATAATTCAGGGAACGAAGAAGCGATGTGTAATGTTGTCTTTCTCCCATTAAGGAGACGCACTACGTAGCAAGCTCTGATGCACTGACTTTGATCATGTTTTGTTTCTGAGGGCGAAGCAGTTAAAGCAATCAGTTATGAAGCGATTCCATTTCAATGATTAATGTTCTTTCTGTCGGAAACTTTAAAGGAGATTGGGTTCATTCTAATATGGATAACTGCACTTCAGAGTGAACTGGCTGTCTGCTGCAAGAAAACTGCCACATATATACATCCCAAAGCCTAATCCCCCCTATTTTGCACTTTTGAAGACATTTTTACTATAAAATGTGTTGCTCCTTCACCATCACTCACCACCAACTATTTTTCTTGTATTTATTTCTAATCACAGGAAATAGGAAAACTGTTTTGCTCTTTACTCCTTTATTTCACAACAGCATTCATCCTGTTTTTGATGACAGCAGTTTGCGTTTGCATGAGGTAAGCACTATGTCCTACTGCATGAAGGTAAAAATGTTCTTGCTTTGGAGTAAAAAGCACGGCATCTCCTGGTCCTCTTTGCAAAAGCTCAATTTAGTTGAAATAGAAGATAATTGTTAGAAATTGAAACATACAAGGTGATCTTTGCAAAAAGATTCAACATTCAAGGTTTAACATTTCTAGGCTAAAAATGTTTAATGCACACATGCACACTCAATGCATGCAAGAAGAAAGGTGCATAAAAAAAATGGACTGAGCTAATTAGGTTTTGAGACTTGTAGAGCATGAGTAGGGGAAACAAAATGCTTCATATAAGTGGTGTTCCTAGACAGAGTAGGTGGAGGATAAAAGGTCTCAAAAAGGGTCAAATAAGGTAATTGGGATAGAATACAAGTGCAGATGTTTTCAACTTTTTCACTTAAAAGAGCACACACACACACACACACACACACACGCTCACGCAGATGTGCACACATACTTGACAACAGTCTTGTAAAAGCCTAAACCTGCCTGTGCCAATTAGCAGGTGGTGAAGGTCAGCCACGGTCGGCGTGTGTTCAAGAGAGATAAGTTTCCCATTAGTGGGTTAGAGCTACCTGACTGTATGGGGTCTGAGTCAGTCACACACACACACACACACACACACACACACACACACACACACACACACACACACACACACACACACACACACACACACACACACACACACACACACACACACACAGAGTATTGTGTATATATGTTTTTTCGTGGTTAAAGTTAGCATGAATCCTTTAAAATGGATGGGTTTAGGATTTTAATTAAAGAAGCTAAAATGCTGGATCACTACCATTAAAAGGTGAAGGCCTGATAAACGAGTATGTAATATCAACAAGTCTTCAGTCAGACACTAGAGAAGACAGCATGGGAAATCAACAACAACAAAAAACAGACCTGCACAATCTGGCATGTCTACTCACCTAAACATCTTTTTCATTTTCTCATTCTTGCACAAACTTCCATTTCATTCCATCAAGTCATGCTGATTTCCTGCAGTCCTTCCTTCTTACTTCTCACTCTTTTGTTTGTTTGTTTTCTTTTCTGCCTCAGCCACCATCTAATAAACCAGAGGTTTGCATCAGCTGGTCACTGAGGAGGGTCAGGAAAAGAAGGAAAGGTGTGGATCAATAAACTTCCAAGTCTTGTGGCAGAGTGGCAAATCAATGGCAATGGGAAATTAAGCTGTAGTCATTGAATAAATTAAAGATCCTGAAGCATGCAACTGAACAGCTTAGCTGAAAATGAGAAAATCTGGCCAGATTCAAATGTTTAAGATGTCTGTTGGGCAGTGGTTTGAGATTATTGAATCCTAGATCAAGACAAATAAGGCTTATTTAATGTCAGTTTCCCATAATAAACTGGTAACCAGTGTGTTTAGTCAAACAGAAGTGCTGAATAAACAAATGTATAGAAGTCCACGAATGAAAATACCTATTTTTAATGAAGGTTGCATTAAGTCTTGGCTATTTCTAGACCTTTTCTTTTACTAGTCACATGTTTTGTAAAACATTAGAATTGGCTGAAAGGAAGTGCGAGCAGGCTGTTACATTTTAATAAAGAAACTTTCTTTTTCACATGGCATAGAGGTACAAATAAGAGCTCTATTCAGTGAAGAAATGAGACAATACTGCAATGTGGAACTGTAATAAAAAGCTGGTTATGGATAATAGAAAAGCAGCCATAGCAGGAAATTGTGCAATAAAGATTTGGTCCAGTCTTTTCAGTGACTAATTAAAAGATAAGTGTGATCCAATGCACAGCACAATTAATAGGACCTTAGTCTTCTTCTAAAAGTCTGCGCCATGATCAATAATACATTTAAACCCTGGCAGTTTATTCAAATTAATCAGCTTGGAAAAAACAACATAAACAAAACATGGAGCAGTGATGGAGACAGGAGGGGGCTGGGGGAGAAAAAAAGGGAGAGAAAGTCCACAATAAAAAGTGACAGAAGAGAAGTTTTGAGACAGAAAGAGAAAATAAGTCAGAAAGAGGTTCTGACAGCATGTTGAGAGAGACGGAAAGAGTTAGAGAGAGGTGAGCTCTGTTATTTCTCTGAGGAGTTGTGTGAAGTAGCTCATACTAAGGCCTCTGGCACCACATCACTCCAACCAGCCTAATTGCAGTCCAACGGGAGTGGAAAAGGCTTGTGTGGACCCAGAGGATTCCCTCATGAAAACAGCACCGGAAACCAGCAGGCTTGTGTTGCGTAACCAAGTCAAACTTCTCCTGTTTTGTGAGTTTTTGATCATTTTATTCAGCTTTGCAATTTCCTTTGGTGCTGATTCCCTCATAGAATATAATGGCTAAGCGTAAACTCATTGGATGGAGGTTGGTGCTCAGGTTCGTAGATGCAACAAGCACAAAAAGGACTTGCAGAATTAACTGAAGTTTTTAGAAGTTTACCGCAAATACAAACGCTGATCTTGTGAAGATGTAATCATATAACAACAGGAAACAATCTCAGTGCATGTTCTGTGCCTTTTAACGATCAAATTCACTTAAAAACTTTTTTATGTTCTTTTTTAAATATGATCGATCACTCTGAGTTTACCATTGAAGCTAAACATAAGAATAGTCTTCTACTCCTATTTTCTTGCTGATATGGACAAAATTGACAAGGAAATGCTCAGATGTGAAAGGTCAGTGACAACTGCACATAACCATGTGAAATTAGAATTCATGGACTCAGTAATCTTGGCTCACGGCAGGAATTGCTGGTGTTTACTTAGAGTCCAGAGTAAGGATGGATAAGAATAAGGATGGATCTGAACCCATCTAAACCGGTGGCTTTTTTCATGGTGTGCGTCGCATACAACTGATGGCTAAACGCACCATATATCTTTCCAAGTGTATCTCTTGTTGGTAAAAACCCTGGTTAGATTGTTTACTTCACAGTTTATGTTCTCATTTTTTTAGGTGCACTGATTGCATCTTCAGTATATTTTGGCATTTGTTAGGCTTGAAGCCAGGTGGTACACAGCTGCACTTAAAAAAAAAGCAACCATCATCAAACATATTGACCGACGAGCTACCTCTCTTAACTTGCCAAAATAAAATGAACATCCTGAAAACCACAACCTGCAGACTATTGACAATACAATGTTTTGTATTTTGCAGAAAATCACACTGATGGCTCTTCTATCACACACACACACACACACCTAAGGACAATTTAGACAGATCAGTTAACCTAACAGTCATGTTTTTGGACTGTGGGAGGAAGCCGGAGTACCCGGAGAGAACCCACGCATGCACAGGGAGTACATGCAAACTCGATGCAGAAAGACCCCAGGATCTCAGGAAGCGAACCCAGGACCTTCTTGTTAAAAGGCAACAGCTCTAACCACTGCGCCAATGCGCAGCCACTGATGGCTCTTTTTTTCAACTTATTTGAACAGAGCACTGTAGAAGTAAAAGTGTGTATAATATGTAAATATCAAAGTTTTTGCCAACACTGGTGAAGAACATTTTCTTTTCATGTTGAATTTATTGGCTAATAAAACAACATAGGATGAAATACGTTCTTTTTACATAGAAAGAGAGTAAAAATAATGATGATGATGTTTAAAACCAAATGAGGGCTTGTAAATGTTTTTTTATTTCTTAATGTGTTGAACCTTTTAAAATGTATCGTACCACTGGTAGGTGTGGATAACTGCCTCAGTGGAGGGGAGTCACATTCTTAGTCCAGAGCATGTTTGTGCTAGTAGAAGCTAACCATTAGCATTAACAACTCCACAACATGGCAGAACTTTGTTGATTGTATAGATTGCAAAGCAAATGGAGTCAGTGGCGGAGTCAAGTTTATGTTAGCCAGTCGTTGGTGAGATGTCCTAATATCAGGAAACAAGATTCCAAATCCTGGCGTCTTCAGCTCACCTCTGCTCTGGCTCACTCCTAGTTCCTGAAAGAAGAGTGCCAGAGCTTTTCCTCTGCAGAGATTGTCTCATGATGCATTCATTCATACTAGAGACTACTGCATTTGTGGTTTAAAAAAATAAGTAAACTTTAACATAAACCCCTCAATCGAGTTTTTTTTTCTCTTTTCTTTATGATTTCAAGGTGAAAAGAACAAAAGCCTGATTTTTTTCCTATTTTATTTCCGAAACAAACATGAAAAGCCTCTCTGCAGAGGGTGCTGCCTGCTGTCTTTTCAGCTAAAATGCCTAAGGTTGCCATCTGGACAGCGAGGTTGTGTGTGGTTTTGTCACTGGAAGGTAAAGGATGTGTGGACATTTTGGAGGCAGGTGTTGGAGTTGTGAAGTATGTGAATCATGTGCATGTGTATGATTATGTATGCACTGCAATTGAAATAAAAAATTATGACGTACAATTTATCTGAGACAGCAAAACATTTGGAGTACATGAGCAGATCATGTTTTGAAATTGGAAACCACTTAGATTTTAGTGTGAAATTTGCTTCAGAGCAGCAAAACACTGGTTTTGAGTAATTATCTAACCACAGTATGTCATGACAGAGTAGCTAACCAATGACCAGTTACTGTCAAGACGGGTGTTCTTCACTTGTGTTGGACATCGTCACATCATAAATTAGCTCCACCCATCTCCTTTGTCTTAACCAAGGTTGGGTTGCCAGTGTAGCGTTGTGGTTTATGCTCTTTTATGAAAGAGGAACCATTCTACATTGTAATTTGTGATATTAATTTTATTAAATTAATAACCAAATTGTATAGTTTTAAGAAGACTCAAAGGTTGTTTTCATCGATAAACTGTCGATAATATCCGTGGGTCTGTGTTTCAGTTCAATGAAGAAACAAGTTTGACGATTAAAAGTTTTAATTCTTCAAATTAAACTAATGATTTTGAAATTGACAAACAGGAAATAGCAATCAACATTGGCAACTTTGTGGGACAATCTTTAACAGTTGATATGCTGTTCTTGCTCAAATAGACTTTGTGGTGAATGAAGATTGAGAGTGATATGATGTGGTTATGGATGCGTGTGTGCAAAGTGTAGTGAGAATTGAAAATGAGGTGAGATGAATGCGTGTGTGCATCTGATTTTGCTTCAGGAAGAAACAGGTGTCTGAGTGAAAAGTGATGGTTTGAATAAACTTAGGTTTAGTTGGAAAAGATGCATCAAAACGCTATCTGTCGTGTTCTGCCTCACCGAAAATCGGACTCCCTGTTGGACCCGGGACGTCACCTTAGGATGATGTTTCATCCAGGGCACCTTGGCTGGCAAAGAAGACAAAGATGCGCCGCGAACCGGTCCAGAGTTGCCCTCGGTACACGTTGGTGGTAAAGCATTTTGTCGATGCGTTCGTTAAGTTTAGTTCACTCAGAAATCAAAAGACTCGGTATGAGTCTGTGTTAGAAGTTGCGATTCAGCTATTCTGTCTGGCTGACAGGAACAGCGTGAGGGGGGGGGGGGGGGGGGGGGGAGAAACGAGCCGACCGGCTCTGTCCCCCCTTTGGTTTCGTCAGGTCCTCTCTCTTTCGTTGTCAAGCACGAACTGAATCATAAGACAGAAACTTACCAAAAGCCTTTCTCTTCTCAAAGCAAACGTGTGCGTTAGCAAATGTGTTTTGGAGTTTACTGTGAGAATCTGTGTGTGAGTGTGTGTGTGCTTGAGTGTGTGTGAAGGTTAACAAACATCCTCAAACATTCTTTAATCAGGTATGGATTCATTAATCCATTATAATTACCCAAAGCATAAGAATCATTCATTTGATTAAACACATTTATAATGAGCAAAATGATAATGATTATTCTTTAACATTAAAATCAATAAAGGAAGTTTTAAGACTTGTTATGACTACATTTCCTGGGAACACATCTTCTGGTCCTGCAGGTGTTCAGATGTTATGGTTTCCAGCAGACTCTTGCAGACTTCATGTCTGCAAAGGTCTCAATCTGTGGGTGAAAGTTCTCAGCGACCCAGCTCTTTGACCCAGCCGAGTCAAATGACCTTTTGCACAGAAAACCCATATTTCCTCACGTTACACCAGGTATCAGACCCAGAAATCAAGCTGACACATCCCTCCATCCCATCAACATGCTCCAGCTCCTCCTAGAGCAGTGGTCTCCAACATTTTTAGGCCTGTGAGCTACTTTTACACAATGAAAGCACAGAACAGCTACTGTCATACTATTTATTCACATTGATACTTTCCATGTGTGAATGTGCTTATGTTAAAATGCCATACTTACTTTATTAACATGCATTTTTATTCACAAGTTGTTTTCTCTGTATTTCAGTTCATCAGTATTATACAAAAAGTACAAGGAAAATAGTGAAATTCTGAAAAACAACTTAAACAAACACATTTTGTTTTGTAACTAGTTGGATTGTTTTAGATAAAAATCTACTTCATGTGAATGATTTGACATGCTTTTAGAATAACATAAACTTATGCAGCACAGAACAGCTAACCTGCACCTGTTCAGCCCCTGATCTGTGCCCTATCCGGAGCTTAAGCAGCAATGTCAGTTTTTCATTGTGTTACCAAAACTCCCAAAAATGACAAAATGCATTTTAGAGGCCCAGTGTGTGATATTTTTACCAGTTTACTATCAAATGCTGAGTTACCACTTCACAAGCTGGTCCTTTTTCACTAATAATTCTCACCAACATCAATTCTAAATATTCCTCTCAACTTGAAATCATACATTTTTATATACATAAACTGTGGGTCCATGGTCATCCACCATCTTAAAATACAGTAGCTGTTTAGGGACATACGAGCGCCACGTTACCCGTTTGGACTACGACTGTAACGTGAAGAAGAAGAAGAAAATATCATAGCGCCTCTCAAAATAAAAATCACGAGGCGCTTCACAAAAACAAAAAAAATCTAAAAATATAAAAAAACATTCAGAAAATGTTTAAAAATATATTTTAAATGAGCAAAAATAGGCAATTGGGATTTAAAAGAAAAAATGTTAAGAAAGAGAGAGCATGAATAGGAAAGAGGGAAATCAGTGGATCCTGAGGGAGGTGGAATAGGTGGGGAGAGCAGAATAAATAGAGAGTGTTGAAGAAGGTCATACAAAAGCCAGCTTGATCAAGTGAGTCTTCAGCTGCTTTTTGAAGGAGACCACTGAGTCCACTGATCTCAGGCTCAGGGGGAGAGAGTTCCAGAGTCTGGGGGCCACAGCAGCAAATTATCTGTCACCTTTGGTCTTTAGCCTGGTGCGTTGCACAACCAGTAGGCTTTGATCACTGGACCTCAGGGACCTGCTGGGGGTGTAGGGACTAAGAAGATCACCAATGTAAGATGGTGCCTGTCCATGTAAGGCCCTATAGACCAGAACCAGGATCTTGAAATGAACCCTGAAGTTGACTGGCAGCCAGTGAAGCTGGAGGAGAAGCGGGGTGATGTGGGTGTGTTTGGAGGACTTGGTCAGAAGCCGAGCACAGGCATTCTGAACCACCTGTAGACGGTTCAGGGAGGTTCTGCTCAGACACGTGAAAAGAGAGTTACAGTAGTCTAAGCGTGAGGAGATGAAGGTGTGGATAACTGTCTCAAGTTCAGAGCGAGACAGAATGGGACTCAGCAATGTTCCTGAGATGGAAGAAGGAAGAGCGAACAAGAGAACTGACATGAGAATCCAGGGTGAGAGCTGGGCCAAAGGTCACGCCAAGATTCCTGACAGAGGGTTTGGTGTGCGAAGCAAGCTGACCAAGAGAGTCTCTGACTTTGGGAACCAGCTTGTCTGGGGCACAGATGAAGATCTCAGTCTTATCTTCATTCAGCTGAAGAAAGCTCTCAGCCATCCAGGTTTTGATAGAGTCTAAGCAGGTGTGTAACAGCTGCAGCTTAGACATCTCATGGGGCTTAAAGGAGATGTACAGTTGGATGTCATCTGCATAAAGATGGTAGGAGATTCCTTTGAAGGAGCTCAGGATGTGCTGAAGAGGAAGCAGATAGAGGAGGGAGAGCAGAGGCCCCAGCACAGAACTTTGTGGGACACCATGGGTAAGAGAGGTGGTGGAGGACCTAAACTTGGAGACAGCCACAGAAAAGGAGCGCTCAGAGAGATAAGAGGATAACCACTCCAGAGCAGATCCTGATAGGCCTACCCAGTCTCTCAGCCTCTCCAGTAGCAGGTGATGGTTAACAGTGTCAAAGGCTGCAGTCAGGTCCAGCAGGACCAGAACAGAACAGTCCCCTATGTCACTGTGAGTCAGAAGGTCATTAGAGACCCTAAGAAGAGCTGTCTCAGTAGAATGAGCTCTACGAAAACCTGACTGGAAGCTATCATAGATGTTATGTTCATCAAGAGCAGCTGTGAGTTGTTTAGCCAAAACCTTTTCCAAGATCGTGGAGATGAACAGAAGTTTAAAGATGGGTCTGAAGCTGCTATGGAGAGAGGGGTCGAGACTCGGTTTTTTAAGAAGCGGGTGGATTACAGCATTCTTAAAGTAAGCAGGGACCTGACCAGAGATCAGAGAAGCATTAATTATGGAAAGCACGCTGGGACCGATGGACTGAAAAGCGCTTTTAAACAAAGATGAGGGTAAGATGTCGAGGGGGCATGCAGAGGTCTTCATAGAGTTTACTAGTTTGGTTAACTCAGGCAAAGAAACAGGAGCAAAGCTATCTAGGATGATGGGCCTGGTTGGATTCGGGAGAGGCAGCGATAAGGCTGAAGGAGAGATGCTAGATCTAACCTTATTGACTTTGTCCACAAAGAAAGACAGAAAGTTCTCACAGTCTGCAACAGAGTGGATGGAGGCTGTAGGAGTGGTAGGAGAGACAATGCTGCTGATGGTGTTAAACAGCACCTTGGGGTTCCCTTTGCTCTGGGACACCAGGTTGGAGAAATAGGAAACCCTGGCATCCCTGACTGCAGAGTTAAAGGATGTCAGAAGATCCTTTAGGTGCAGCAGATGGACGTGGAGATGGGTTTTCTTCCACAAACGCTCAATTTTTCTGCATTGGCGCTTCAGGCTGCGAAGGCTGTCATTAAACCAGGGAGTAGGGTTCACTGCAGGAACTGATCTGGTTCTGACAGGACAGATGTTGTCCAGAATGGAGAGGCAGTGCTCGTTAAACTGAGAAGTTAAGGAATCTGGGTCGTTATCAGAAGAACAGGGTGGATCAAAAGCAGCAGAGAAATTGCTAGCTGTGCTCTCATTAAGAAAACGAGAACTAACAAAACGGCGAGCAGGAGGTGGGGACGCAGAAACTGACAAGTCAAAGAAAATGCAATGGTGATCTGAAATATAAACGTCCTCAGGACAAACACTGTCAGCATTTAGACTCAGGGTAAAAACAAGGTCTAGAGTGTGCCCCCTGGTGTGTGTTGAGCCAGAAACATGCTGGGTAAAGCCGAAGGTGTCCACAAGGCTGGATAAATTCATGGCAAAGAGATCAGAGGGATCATCAACGTGAATGTTAAAGTCACCAACAATCACCAATCTGGACAGCTTCACAGTGGAGGATAGAAAGTCACTAAACTCCTGAAGGAAAGAACTGTTTGGACCAGGTGGACGATAGACCACAGCACAGTAGAGCGGGTCCTTACGCCCGACTTTTATCAGCTGTAGTTCAAACGAAGCAAAGTGACCAGAGGTTGTAGAGCTACATGGATGATGGTCTCTGAAAACAACAGCTAGGCCTCCACCACGACCAGAACCCCGGGGCTGGCTAAGAAAAGAATAACCACTCGGGCAAAGTTCAATCAGACCAGAGTAATAAGATGTTTGCTGCCAAACTTCAGTCAGAAACAGAAAATCCAGGCTTTTAGAGAGGATTAGATCATTGAGCAGGAAGGTCTTATTGTTATCAGAGCGGGTATTTAATAGAGCCATGCTGAGTGAGGTGGAGGAATCAGAAACTACAGAAACAGCTGGAGTTAGTGGATGTAAACTAGCAGGGTTAGATCCACGGTGTTTATAAAAACCACTTATGGAGGGAACAGGAGGAGAAGCCACTGAGGAATGAGGATAAACCGACCTTAAAAAACTTGGACGTATGAACCGCGTCCCAACGCGGCCTGGCGGGAATGCGGAAGTGGCGCTCAGGTCAACAAACAAAGGACAAGAAGCTAGAAGATCGTGCCGATGTTTAACAGATAAACCATGCTTTAAGAGAAGTCTTATTCTCACCTCGGGATTCCTGCTCGTTTGCCTCTTTTCCTTCGATGTTTTCCCGGGACCGGACAAACATAGCCGGAGGCGGGTAGCTCGGGACCGTCGATTGGTTCCGGGCCGGTGCGCCACTCAGGTAAACAAACAGGATGGTACTTCCTTGGTGCATCTTGGGTGTTCGTGAATAAACGGACGGACAAGAGTCTGGCGATCATAGGAGATGGTAGCAGGGACACTACTGAATAGGATCGCAGACAGGAGCAAGGTGGAAAAGAGGAGGTTAGTGGAGAAAAGTTTGAAAAAGTGGCCGGTGACTGTGGCTAAGCCAAGCACAGGCGCCATCTTGTTGCCGACCGGAAGCGTGTTAATGACAGAACCAGCAGAGGGCAGCAGTGTGCCCTGGAAGCATGGAGTCTGCTAATTCAACTAAGAAATTGAAAAGAATAGCTACACCGTTGCTGTACTTTTTAGTTTGAATAAAAACAAATACATCAAAAGACACAGAAAATTTGAGTTTGTCATCATGTCCAACACAAGGAAGCCGCATATGTTCAGACCCACGCCACTATAATCTGGACACCAGCCTCCGATTAGCGTCTCTGACTCCCAAACTCACCTCAAGTTGTTCATTCGTCTTTTCCCAGTACCATAACTCCCGATCCGGTCCCAACGTGTCAGTTCCAAAGTCCTTCTACTCAAGTCTCCTCTCTTCCGGCAGCCTGCTGTCTCGCCCGTCATGCTCCACCATTTGTCCACTAGCCAGTGGCTAAATAAGCGTTGTTTACTTGATCTCCTTAACACTCTACTAATGGTGATGTATTTCTCCACACGTTACAGAGATGCTCTGACTCAGAGGGTTTCTTCTCAAACGTTACCTTTAAACTTGGGTCACCTTTTGCTGGTAATCCGTGGGAGTTTACGCACAGCATACACATTGTCTCCCCGGCTCTAGCCATGGGTAACTAGTAGTTCATGACGTCCATCTCCACCACGCTAGCCGTGAGCCATGATTAGCTGGTGGATAAAGCTTGGTTTATGCTTGACACATTCACTTTCCGCTTGGTGATGCGGCTCACGGATGGAACGCGCTTCACAACTCGCAGCGTTTATGGTTCATGCGGCTTGTCTCTGCGGTGAGCCAATATTCTCCCAAACTGAACGGGGCAGCATGGAGCTCTACGGCATGCATCCAACACTACACCATAGTAGAAGTAGAAATTACTGTTTACAACATGGCATTTCAGCAGTTTTTAACAGCGTCCTCGTCTTTTCCGGCAGTGCGAGCTGTTTCTCTCTAATAATTATTAACAACATGTTGATCACGGTGATCTTTGAGAGCTGATTCATACAAATGTCTGTATTTACGAACCTCTGCCACACTAGTTCTTGCCGGTCCGCCATGTTTTTCCGCGTCCGACCGTCTGCGTGGTTAGAAAATTTCCTAGGTGCGCGTTGCGGAAATTTTGGGTCGTGCGGAGGCGCAGTGGAGGGCCGTGGTTGGTAAAATGACACAAAATGACGCTACTTTTCCGCGCAGAGCCGTGCGGACCTCGCGGACGCGTCAAGCATAAACCAACCTTAAGTCAGCATTGTTTACTTGATCTCCAGCATGTCCCCGGCTTACAAACACTCCTTCCCCAGCCGTAGTTAACGAGCAGCCAGTGATCACTCCATATCCATAAAAGCTGGTAGTGGCAGCCAGTTTGTTTACATCGAGCGCACCGTGATCCACGTGAAATGGGTGTTGTGGGAAATCATGTTCCCCTGAAATATTCTGTTTCCCTTAGGCAGTCAAGTGCAAATATTTCCTAATTCACAGAACATATTGTCCATTATGAGGACTAAAAACCTCAAATAAAAGGTGGTTAAACTGAGTGAGATTACATCTTTTTATATAACTTTCAAAAATGATAAATAAGCTTGCTGCAAAAGAGTGAACAAGAATGTTTTTACTGTATCTTTTTTATTGTTTTTAGGACGAAATACAGATAAGAAATCACAAACATCACATGATTACATTAAATTACATCATTTTCCCGTAAAAGTTAATCACAAATGTTGTGAAAATAGCCAGAAGTGCAATCTCCCGACACGGGGGACAGAATATTTCAGGGGAACACAATTTCTCACAACACCTGACCTCCCGGCTGACGTCAACCCTCCTCCATGTGTGAATCGTGACGGCTTCAAGAACAGAACTAGCTTGCTTCCTTCTGAACTGGTAGGTTGATAAACAGTCACAGTTATATATATATTTTTTAAAAGGTCAAGTAGCTTGTTTTAAGCTTTGTGTGGGTTAGGCTACACAGGTTGGAAATTGATTATACAGTCAAACTCATGAGTGAGCCACCATAGCTGCAATACTTTCTCTGAACTGCATGGCGCTAAAGAATCGCATTTTATCATCATGATTTCAATGGATTTCACACATGGGGCCTTTAAAGGAACATTTAATGTTGGATTTAATGCAAAACATTGTTGTTATGATTATTTTTCCAACTTTTTTTGACAAGTGATTAAAATTGCGCCCACATTTTCAAAGTTAACACACATTTCTTTTAACAATGGTAGTTTTTGCATCTTTACTGTTCACCTGCTTCAGCCCCCCCCCCTCCCCCCCACACCACCCACCCCACCCACCCCCGCGCGCAGCAGCCGCAAACTCAGTGGTGCGTCTGCAGCCTCTCAGCGTTTATGCTGATCTAAATATTGAAAGACTATTTGCATTTTCTGTTCCTCACTTCTGATTACCTTCAATGGTGTCTGTTTATTGCAACCATTGACATATACACTGGACAATGCGTGTCCATAGGCTCCAATAATAAGTTTTAAGCCAAAATGGGAGGTGACCACCACCGCCATTTTGACCGTGTCACAGGTTCCGTCAAGCCCAGACAATTCCAAAAAAGGGAGCTGAGGGTGGGGCTGTAAGGCTGGGATCAAATGATGACACCCGTCGAACTGAAGCGATGTAGCTACAAGCTAACCCAAAGCTAACACGGAGGTGGGAGCTTAGCTAACAGAGGTAGCAACCTAGCTACAACCGGAGTTAACTGTGCACAACACCAGAGCTTCTGAGTCAGAGATACGCCGGGCTGACCGCTGGGTAAAACTGGGTGGAACACAGAGGTATCCCGAAAGCTCCACAAGCTGGCAGCCGCGCAGCAGACAAGCGCCACTGCGATCAGAGATGTGCCGAGCTGCAGGGAGGGGGCCATAGTCGGAATCCAGATCCACCAACATGTTATATTTCAACTCGTTTTCTACAATGCAGCGTTATGTTAAATGCACTGGGTTGTACTCTATTACTGTATTTTCCGGACTATATGTCACGCTTTTTTTCATAGTCTGGCTGGTCCTGCGACTTACAGTATATACCAAAGTGACTTATATACCAAATTATATATACCGCGCTGCTGCGGGCCAGCTCCGGACCAGGAATAAATTCCTCTGCCACGCTATCATCTGCTGCAGCCTGTGGCGGGGTGCTGCAGGCTGGCTCCGGCCCAGGTTTAAGCTATCCCCGCCCGCTGGGAAGGTTTGAAACACCGCCATCCTCTTCTGGAGACCGTGGTGCGATGTTGCGCCCTGGTTGTTTATTCTGTTATTGTTACCGGTACTTGTCTTGCAATGTGAAATGCTTGGTCTCAGATTTTGTAAAAAAATAATAAAATTTCCCCCAAAATGCGACTTATAGTCCAGTGCGACTTATATGTTTTTTTTTCTTCTTCATTATACATTTTATGGCTGGTGCGACTTATACTCCAGAAAATACGGTACATTTAAATTTCATGGTTAAACAGTACATGTTAAAATCTAAGCTCAGCAAGTGCAAAAGCGGCAGTGACCAAAAATACATAAATTTTACTTGCCGAAAAAATTAAGCGAAGACTCCTTGGATGCTCTATTAGTGCAATTAATACCACAGCTAGTCATGTTGTCCAACAATTGCACAAATAATATCCAAACAAGAATGAACAAACGCCACAACTAATGGTCTAAGTTGAGAGGCTGAAAATGGTGGAACAGTTTTCAGGTGAGGCTCAGGCTGATGCCTTTCCCCAGAGCTCTGCGGTCACGTGGGTCTGATGTTCATTAATTATTCATTTTAGGCATTTAATACACTTAAACAGAAGAGTGACAAAAAATTCACCCCCTCACAGTTGTCATGAGTGTAAAACTAGATCTATTAAACCTAAAACATGTTCTGGTACCAGGCTGTAAACATGTTTATTTCTGCTGTGAAATTGGTATTTTTAACATGGGAGTCAATGAGGATTTGCTCGCTTCTGACACCAGCCCCCAGCGGATGAGGGTGGAACTGCAATTTTCCGTGTTGGCTTCATTTTCATACCAGTATTATGGGGGCTTGGTTGCAACCACCAGGTACAAAAAGGAACTTGTTTTTTATTGGCAGACAGTTGCCGGATCGGTCCTTTCAAAATAAAATAGTTGCCGGATCTTGTTCCGGCAAGATCCGGCTCAAATTAAGCACTGCTGTTAACTATAAATCTGGTGTTTCCAGTTCACAAACTTGCCCTTTTAAATAAACATTTTTCACCAACATCAATTCTAAAGATTCCTCTCAGCTTGAAATTTTACATTTTTAAATACATAAACCGTGGTTGACGCTCCATTGTCATCCACCATCTTAAAATACAGTAGCTGCGTAGTGACATACGAACTCTGCTTTGTGTGTTTGGACTATGACTGTAACCTGAAAGAACCAGCAGAGGGCATCAGTGTGCCCTGGAAGCATGAAGTCTGCTAATTCAACTAAGAAGTAGAAGAGACTAGCACCGTTGCTGTACTTGTTAGTTCGAATAATTAACAATGAAATCGAAAGAAACATGAAATTTGACAGGTCGTCATCATGTCCAAAAGCCGTATATTCTTCTTAGATTTGGACGTGGTTCTCATTCGGCTGGTAATCCGTGTTTAAGCACAGCAGCGTGTCGCCGGTTTGCCAGCCGTGGCTCACGGATTAGCTGGCGGCTAAAAGCCAGCAATGTTTACTTGATTTCCACGGTGTGTCCCTGGCTCACTAACCCTCCTTCGCCAGCCATGGCGCAGCCAGTGATTGCTCCATAAAAGATAATTTTGTTTCTTTTTCCAGATCCACTTACTGGAAGCCAACTTGTTTACAAAGCTGCTCTCATCCACATGAAACAGGTGTGGGAAATTATGTTGCCCTGAAATATTTTGTTTCCCTTAGGCAATCGAGCAAATATTTCTAAATTCACAGAATTTATTGTTCATTATGTAGACTGAACAACCTCGAATAAAAGATAATTAAACTGAGTGAGATTAAATCCTTTTATGTAACTTTCAAAGACGATAAATACGCTTGTAAAGTGAACAAGAATGTTTTTATTGTACCGTTTTTATTGTTTTTAAGAGGACTTATAGATATGAAAACATCACAAGCATGACATTATTACATTACATCATTTTCCCGTCAAAGTGGATTACAAATGATGTGAATGTGGCAAGGTGGAGAAACGAGGGCTCGGGCAGGATTCGATCCCCAGACTCCCAGGTGAGAGTCATACGCTCTAACCAGTCAGCCAAAGGGACATCCCCTTTGCTAAGTAGCCAGGGCGCATGATCAATCGGGACATTGTGACAGGACACTCACACTGCCACATGAAGATAGCCTGAAGTGCCCCAACACAGGGGGACAGAATTTTTTAGGGCAACAACATTTCTCTCAACACCTGACCTCCCCGCTGATGTCACACCCTCCTCCGTGTGTGAATCGTGACAGCTACAAGGTCTAACAGAACTAGCTTGCTTCCTTCAGGACTGGTAGGTTGATAAAACAGTCATAATTAAAAATGGTTTTTAAACTGGTTGAGTAATTATAAGCTTTGTGTGGGTTAGGCTAAAGAGAATGGAAACTGATTATACGAGCAAGCTCATGAGTGGGCCACCGTAGCTGCAATACTTTCTCTGAACTGCATGGCGCTAAAGAGTTGCATCTTTATCATGATTTCAATGGATTTCACACATGGGGCCTTTAAGTTTTGCTTCACTAGTGAATAACTGCAGGTAAATGATATTTTGCTGCATTTATTGCTGACAATATTAAGGTTGGAGGTTTATCCTTTTCCCCTGGATCATGCAGTTTTTTGTTTCTCTGCTGGTGTGATGGCTGTGTGCAGCACAGAGCAGAGAGAGAGAGGGAGAGTTCACAATCATGTTTTAATACTAAATGGGACAATCAGATGAAACTGTTGAGGGAAGTTTGTTGTAACTAAATCACAGGAGATGTCCAGATTTTAGAAGTCTATGTTCATCAAGTGTTCATAATTGAAAGGCATTTAATTTGCGTTAACGAGCTAAAACACGGATAGGATTTTACCATTGTCCAGATTTTTTTACTGAGGATATTTTTATGAAACCCAATCTATATAACGGACATCACCCTGTCTTCTTTAAGAGCGCCAAAATGACAAGTGAGATCAAAGTTGACAGAAAGGGGATACGTGCTGCGACTCGATCAATTAATCTGCGTATTTCCAGTAGAAATCTGCCAAAAGACTTGTGCAGTAATCAGATTTGTATTTTACTTCCACAAAATTAATTTTAGATTAGATTATAAAGAAACCCGCCCCTCGTTAATTACAAGTCAGGCAGGATGGCTCACTGGCTGCTTTCAGGAAGGCAACTTTCAAGTGCATCGTGAGGTACCGGAAGCTTGTGAATGACGTGCTGGAGACCCCTGTCCTAGAGGAGCCTGGTGTGTTCCCAGGCCGGAGAGGATGCACAACTTCTTCAGCAACTTTTGGATTAGCTGCAGGCTCCATTGACCTGGATAACATTGACCCTTGCACCACATCATCTGATTCCTGCGGATTAGATGGAGCTGCTACTCCAAGTTCCAGCCAGATGGCGTCATTTCCCACCAACTTAAGGACTTAAAAGTTAGTTAATTACCTGCATGTTGCCGAGGCCGTCGTGGCCGACAGAGCTCGCTGGCGATTACTTTGCGCCCAATGCGCCAGTAGGCGCCGGAGGAACTAAGTAAGTCTAATGTATTCAAAACCTTGTTTTTTCTTTATTCAAATTCCATGACCATATGTGAGGGTTGGATGAAAACAGAACAACGTCACATATTTTTCCTTTTAAGGACAACAATAGTCAATAACATTTTGTCATCTATCTATTTTCTCCTAAATGTCCTAAACAGCTTGTACCGATGGATATTTAAAAAACAGTATGTTGAAAAGTTTCACAATCTTATTTTGTAAATGCTTTTATTAACTAGATAAATAAAATAATATACGTATTTGAAAAGGTCTCCAAATAGTCCTTAGGCAATTTGATGAAGAAAAGAGAAACAGAAATGTGCTGTACATGTATTGGACATCGTTTCATGTTTGGCAGATGTCATCAATAGAGCAGATAGAGATTGAATTCTGCACTATTGATCTTTCTGCAAGTGTCTGCTACATCTCTCTGACACTGTCTCATTAAATTTCGATATAGTCAGCAACAATGTGAATTATTTACTTGTATGGAAGGCACATAGGGACACACATGCCTTCACACACTCCTGCATTCATAAACAAGGTAGCGTGATGGAAATTGTGTGTGTGTGTGTGTGCACGCGTGTGTGTGTAGTGTGTCAAAAATATATAATAGTTTGACCAATGATTCCTATTTTTCATCTGAAAAGTAAATTTACATTCAGAAAGTTTAAGTAGTTATTCCATTCATGTAAACACACAAACACAGGAAACAAAAAATACTAACAAAGAGCTTTGATTTGAGAAGATGTCCTTTTGTGTGTGTGTGTGTGTGTGTGTGTGTGTGTGTATGTGTGTGTGTGTGTGTGTGTGTGTGTGTGTGTGTGTGTGTGTGTGTGTATGTGTGTGTGTGTGTGTGTGTGTGTGTGTGTGTGTGTGTATGTGTGTGTGTGTGTGTGTGTGTGTGTGTGTGTGTGTGTGTGTGTGTGTGCGTGTGTGTGATCATGCAAAGTGCTTTATAAAGTAAAAAAGAAAAGTGTACCAGCCAAGAACCAAATCTAAAAACTAGCTTGTAGTTCTCTCTGCTCTTCCACCATCCTAGTTTTACTCAGCTGCTCATCGGGCTTCATGCCACATCAGGAGTATTTTGGGAGCACCAATTTTCTTCTGGGATATTTCTGAAACAGCACATCTGCTGGAAGCACAAGAAGTGCTTTCGATAGAAGCTCAAGCGTTGACATGATCAACTACTGTGACTGCATCACAGCTGGAAGTCAAATCCGCCACATCCAGAGGAACAGCAGCTGTTCCAACAGGACCAGGTTACAACCCTGCTCCCTGTTAAGGATGTTGCTGCTGAGTTTGTGTTTGGGGTGTTTTCAGTACAGTTCCAGTTTTGTTTTCGTGTGCTTGAGGTTACCCTTAGTAGTCCAGCTCCTGTGTTACAGTGGCTAATTATCTCCCATGGTCCTCAAAGTAATCGAGCCACTGCAGTAGGGGCTGCGTGACTTAAATTTTTTTTTTAAGTTGACAGTCAAGTAATGAAAATCGAGTCAACTTTGACTAATTACTGATGACGTCATACACCTGAAACGGCTAAAACTGACGATGGGTGACCAAGCGTTTTTTTCCGACACACGTCCGAAGGCGACGTTCTGGCACAGCGCGTCGCTTTTTGACACCCGTGTTAAAATGGAGATTTCACCGAATTGTGACCTTTACCCTCTTGCTATTTAACCTTCCCCTCACCCCCACCCTAACATTTATGTCAGTCTAAATTTTCCGTTAAGCGTGTTTGAGAGTAACGATGAAATGTGAAACAAAGCTTTGCTTTGGATTGCATTTTTTCTTTTCTCTACTCCAGATTCGTCTTGTCTTTTCATCATCGGCCCTTCAGCAGCGCCGCAAGGTATCAAATAAAAACATTGCTGTGACGCTAAAACAAACCTTTGGGCTGTACCATCTGCGGGGGGGTGGGGGGTGGGGGGGGGGGTGGGGGGGGGTTGTAAATTATAAGAATAGCCATTTTGCCAGAATTGTGACTGACAGGCTACATAATTAGGAAAACACTCAACGACTCAAACGGTGGGCAACTAATTTGTATGTTTCCTGAGCAATTTGCTGCTGTAATAATAACTCAACTTTGTAATAATTTTTTGGGCCCCCGAAGTACCGAGGCCCTATGCATTCTGTGTACCTTGCGCATGGACAGCGGCAGCCCTGGCGACTAGTCTATGAAAGGCATAAAAAGTCAGTACAGAGCAGTGAAGTCAACTGGCCAACTAGTCGACTAGTTGATACAACCCCTACACTGCAGTATATCTTGCTCTTGTGTATTTATTTCACTGTCATCACCCTAACTCAAACGTGTGTGTGTGTTTGTGTTTGTGTGTGTGTGTGTGTGTGTGTGTGTGTGTGTGTGTGTGTCTTTGATGGTTCATTGTCATCTCTAGTCTGTTGAGATGCACAAAAAATATCACATTTATCAATCACAGTATTTTATTTAGAAAATTTTCTTTATTTTGTGAAATTTACCCACGTGCCTCATCTGTTTGGTTTGACTTCCTGCCAGAATTGACACACGAAAAAAATACAGCACACGTCAAAACGATAGCTGCATGGCGCAAGCCTTAGCCGCGCTTTACGGTGCTTTGCAGCTGATGTGAATGAGACCATAGGTTAACAAGGGCGCCAAATAGAAGTGCTCTTCATTCCACTGCACTTCGCAGCGCATTCTCATGCTTCCATGTCTGATGTAAACAAAGGGTTAGACTCCAAATCCTGCCATTTTTTGCTCACTCCTTCTCTAGCCAACGTCTACTCCTCACAGACATCAATTCATAATGCATTTATTTATACTAGAGGCCACTGCAAATGTATTGAAAACATGTGTCAACTTGCTCTTTAACAGACATTATATTTTACAATTTTAGTATCTTTTCCAGTGAACATTTACCCATCTATCCATCCATCCATCCATCCATTTTCACCCGCCTATCCGGAGTCGGGTCGCGGGGGCAGTAGCCTAAGTCGAGAGGCCCAGACTTCCCTCTCCCCATCAACTTGGGCCAGCTCCTCCGGGGAAATCCCAAGGCGTTCCCTGGCCAGGTGAGAGACATAGTCCCTCCAACGTGACCTGGGTCTACGATTAGGCCTCCTCCCAGTTGGACGTGCCCAGAAAACCTCACCAGGGAGGCGTCCAGGAGGCATCCTGACCAGATGCCCGAGCCACCTCACCTGGCTCCTCTCGATGTGGAGGAGCAGTGGGTCTACTCCGAGCCCCTCCCGGATGACTGAGCGTCTCACCCTATCTCTAAGGGAGAGCCCAGCCACTCTGCGGAGGAAACTCATCTTGGCCGCTTGTATCCGCAATCTCGTTCTTTCGGTCACTACCCAAAGCTCATGACCATAGATGAGGGTAGGAACGTAGATCGACCGGTAAATTGAGAGCTTTACCTTCTGACTCAGCTCTCTCTTCACCATGACGGACCGGTACAACACCCGCATCACTGCAGATGCAGCACCAATCTGCCTATCGATCTCACGCTCCAGTTTTCCCTCACTCACGAACAAGACCCTGAGATACTTAAACTCCTCCACTTGGGGCCCCACAGGACCCCTCGAGGGACGTGGTCAAACGCCTTCTCCAAATCCACAAAACACATGTAGACTGGTTGGGCAAATTCTCATGCACCCTCCAGCACCCCCCTAAGGGTATAGAGCTGGTCCAGTGTTCCACGGCCAGGACGAAAACCACATTGCTTCTCCTGAATCTGAGGCTCAACAATTTGACAGACCCTCCTCTTCAGAACCCCTAAATAGATCTTACCAGGAAGGCTCAGGAGTGTGATCCCCCTATAGTTGGAACACACCCTGCGGTCCCCCTTTTTAAATAAGGGGACCAACACCCCGGTCTGCCAGTCCAATGGAGCTACCGCTGATGTCCACGCAATATTGCAGAGCCGTGTCAGTCATCACAGCCCCACAACATCCAGAGCCTTAAGGAACTCTGGGCGGATCTCATCCACCCCTGGGGCCTTGCCACAGAGGAATTTTTTAACCACCTCAGTGACCTCAGCACCAGAGACTTCAGAGCCCAACTCAAAGTCCCCAGAACCAGCTTCCTCACTGGAAGACGTGTTGGTGGGATTGAGGAGGTCTTCGAAGTATCCTGCCCACCGATCCACAATGTCCTGAGTAGAGGTCAGCACCACCACCACCCCCCCCCCCCCCCCCCACCCCCACGAGGCGCCGGATGGTGTACCAGAATCGCCTCAAAGCCGTATGGAAGTCTTGCTCCATGGTCTCACCGAACTCCTCCCACGCCCGGGTTTTTGCCTCGGTGGCAACCCGAGCCGCGTTCCGCTTGGACTGCCGGTACCCATCAGCTGCCTCTGGAGTCCCACGGGCCAAAAAGACCTGATAGGACTCTTTCTTCAGCTTGACAGCATCCCTAACTGCTGGTGTCCACCAGCGGATTTGGAGGTTGCCACCACGACAGGCACCAACGATCCTGCGACCACAGCTCCGGTCGGCCGCTTCAACAATGGAGGCACGGAACGGGGTCCATTCAGACTCAATATCCCCCGCCTCCCCCGGAACATTTTGGAAGGTCTGTCGGAGGTGGGAATTGAAGCTCCTTCTGACAGGAGGCTCTGTCAGACATTCCCAGCAGACCCTTGCAAAACGTTTGGGCCCGCCTGATCTGACTGGCATCCTCCCCCACCATCTGAGCCAACTCACCACCAGGTAGTGGTCAGTTGACAGCTCCGCTCCTCTCTTCACCCGAGTGTCCAAGAAAGAACAACAGATGAAACAACAACAAAGTCGATCATCGAGCTGCGGCCTAAGGTATCCTGGTGCCAAGAGCACATATGGACACCTTTATGTTTGAACATGGTGCTCATTATGGACAATCCATGACTGGCAAAGAAGTCCAAGAACAAAACACCATTCGAATTCAGATCAGGGGGGCCGTTCTTCCCAACCACACCTCTCTAGGTCTCACTGTCGTTGCCCACGTGAGCGTTAAAGTCCCCCAGCAGAACGAGGGAGTCACCGGAAGGAGCACTCTCCAGCACCCCCTCCAAGGTCTCCAAAAAGGGTGGGTAGTCTGAACTGTAGTTTGGTGCATAAGCACAGACCACAGTCAGAACCTGTCCCCCCACACGTAGGCGGAGGGAGGCTACCCTCTCATTCACTGGGGTAAACCCCAACGTACAGGCACCAAGATGGGGGGCAACTAGTATGCTCACCCATGCTCGGCGCCTCTCAGTGGGAGCAACTCCAGGGTGGTAGAGTGTCCAACCCCTCTCAAGGAAACTGGTTCCAGAGCCAGAGCCATGCGTTGAGGTGAGTCCGACTATATCTAGTTGGAATCTCTCAACCTCACACACCAACTCAGGCTCCTTCCCCACCAGCGAGGTGACATTCCATGTTCCAAGAGCCAGCTTCTATCACCGAGGATCAGACCGTCAAGGTCCCAGCCCTCGACTACCACCCATCACACACTGCACCTGACCCCATTGGCCCCTCCCACGAGTGGTGAGCCCAAGGGACGGACTAAAGTTTACTAAATCCAGACAATTTTTTTTTACATAAAACGTTATTTTTATCAGCAAGATCCATCAAATCTTTACCACAAAAGAGCTCTTTAACCACTGACAGTAACTAAAAGTATTTAAAAGTCTAAAGTGAGGAAGACATTTGAGTATTTACAATCGTCTCCAGTGGAAAAAGTTCTCAGGTTTTGGTTTGGGAAGTAAATGTCTACATCTGGGTACAGGTCTTTTTATAAAGGTTATAAAGGTTATAGTTTGGGCTGATTCAAGTGATCTAGATGCACTGATGACTTTTCATCACATGATCCCATGTCTGACCCAAGTGACTTTTTTCAAACTAAATAAATCTTACATATTTACATTTATTTAAGGAAGGATGGAGCGGGAGATCAGGCAGATTGGGGCAGCATCTGCAGTGATGCGTACGCTGAACCGGTCTGTTTTGGTGAAGAAGGAGCTGAGCCAGAAAGCAAGGCTTTCAATTTACCAGTCGATCTACTGCCCAGTCCTCACCTATGGTCACGAGCTTTGGGTAATGACCAAAAGAACAAGATCGTGGATACAAGTGGCCGAAATGAGTTTTCTACGCGGGGTGGCTGGGCTCAGCCTTAGGGATAGGGTGAGGAGCTGTTTGTCACGAGCCGGGGTGAGTACTCTGCCCATCATTTACCATCTTTGAGTTTTTGCCTGCAGGAGAGGGAGCGCAGCTGATTCTCATCAGCCTGATCAGCAATGCGGCTTTAAAAGGAGGATGGTTATCCTGACTCGACGCCGGATGATTAACTACTGACTGGTAGTCTCTAGCCCTTCGCAACTTTGAACCTCGTCTTTGACTTTGTAAGATTTTTTGAACTCGTTTTAACTTCGACTCGTTTCTTGGATACTTACCCTCAGGCTTGCTTCACCTCTGGATCCTCTCCCGTCTTGGAGAGAAAGGATTATTCACCAGTTCGCTGCCTGGACTCCTACTCCTCTCTGCCTTCCCGCTCTCCATCGTGATCACCCTCTCTCTCCGTTTCCTCGTAATCATCATCCTCTTCCATTCCACTCACCCACTTACTACAATTCTCCTCTGGATATCACCCCAGCTCATCTCCCCTCCACATTCATCCTGAACTTCCGCATCGTAAGTTCTGCCTACAAACATTCACTCTGGACTACAATTCCCAGTACTCACCTCTGGTTTTCCTCTAGTTGCCGCTTCCTGTTTTCACTTTCCGCTGGATCGCCAGTGTGCCCTCAGTTCTCCTCATCATTTAATAAAATTATTGTTTTACCTTTTACCTCGCCTCCGAGTCTGATTCTGTATGTCTTGGGTTAGACACTTACCCCAAAACATGACACTGTTTAGATAGTAGGTGTTCTGTAGACCAAAATAATTAGAAGTTTCATTACATGGTGTAAGTGTATGTACATGAATGTATTTGTAAATCTGTGAAAACTGGGAGTGGAAGAGCAACAATGGACCTCCACTTCACCTTATCAGCAAGTTGGCCTATTTTCACACTTGTATATGCATAAATGAGAATCATTTTTGTTGTATATGTATGCTTATAGGGAGTCAGGGATTGTGCACATTAGAGATGTCTTTCTCTGCAAATTATAGGGTAGGAAGTTAATTTAGTTAGAAAGCTAATTAGTATGAATAAAAGATGTCTGGGGGTCCCTCCGGGTACCACACACTGTCAGGTTTTCCCTCAGAATCCCCGCACCCCTCAGCTCCGTTTCCTACATCTTCTCAATTCAAATTCACTTTGAGCGCACAGAATGATTATATGCAAGGAAAGCTTAGTGGAAACTTACTGCAGTGTTCCTATTTGTTGATTTAGATACCCTAAGCTTTGAAAAGAAACAACTTCCACGGCATGGTGCTATTTAATCAAGGCTTTGTTTAGATTTAGTTCTACTTTGTTTTTCAAGAGCTGCATTACCTGATTATAACTGCGTGACAATGCAAGCAACAAAACATCTGCTTGTGTGTAAAGTTGGCTCTGAACCATGGAAGTTCTCATACGGTAATATAATTCCCAAAGGATGCAAGCATCTTTTGGAAATTAGAACAAAAATGGAAACTGCATGTGGTAGAGCTCACCTTGGGCAATACAAGAGCCCTGCATAAATCCAAGGCATGAAAATCACACCAAACAAAAATTACAGATTAAAGTTCTGTCTGTAAACCACAGCTGCTCAACTGCCAAGCATGTATAGGATACTACACTGAACAGCAAGGCAGATAAATGATAAGCACTATAAACAGCGTTGACTCTTTGTAGAAAAATAATGAAAAACTAGAAGTAAATTTTGGATGAGATGGATACTCACTGGACTGAAAAGTGTATTTTGTCCATTTTGAACTAATATAAAATAGGTAACACTGTCCTGAAAGTCTCTGGTCTTACAGTTTGTTGTACAGTCAACAAAAACTGATTTAGTTGGTGCTCTTGTGTCCATTTTGTGTTGGCCTTACCTATGTCAGAGTATGAAAATTCATGCTCTATACCAGGAGTGTCAAACTCAAATTCACACAGGGCCCAAACTGGGTGAACTGAGATGAAGTTGTGGGCTAAACTCTATATTTGTTGATAAAGTCACCGCAAATGTCCACATTCTACAGATATGGACTGTTTAACCTTTTCATTTGGAAACAAACTTATTTTTGCAGCAACCCTGAATGTGGAATAACCAAATTACACACTAGCAAGTCAATTTTAAATAGAACCTGTCTGTGGTATTTGTTACTTATTATGTCTCAAAATTTGTGTTTGTTTTATTCCTTAAAATGTGTTAATATTTAGATTTTTATTTATTTAGAATCTTCAAAGTTTTTTTGTTTGTTTTCTTGTTTATATTATTTTTCACTCTCCTTTTTGCTCCTGTGATGAATGTAATTGCTGATGTGACACAAACTTCCCCCACTGAGGCATAATAAAAAGATTTTGTATTATACTTCTGTTCTATTTGTCTATCTGTAACATTGAATTTATGACTCATCTCATCTAATAATTATATTTTCTGACTGACATGTCTCCAAAGTTCAACTAAGATGTACGTGTAAGTAACCTGCAATTACTAGAGCTAGTCTCTGCTTAGTAGCAGGAATAATATTTACAAGCCTCAACACAGCTCAGACTCCAACTGATTCACCTGCCAGGCTGCCCAGATAGCTAATAAAGACGAACTTACCAGCAAGGGATGTACGAGCGTCACCTCTCTGTTATTTATTTTTTCTTTTCTCTGCTCCAGATTCATGTTGTCTTTTCATCATCGGCCTCAACACTCAACGGCTCAAATGGTGGGCAACTAATTTATATGTTTTCTGAGCAGTTTGTCACTGTAATAATAACTCAACTCTGTAATAATTTTTTGGGGCCCCCAGGTACTGATGCCCTACACATTCTGCGTACCTTGTGCAGGGACAGCGGCGGCCCTGGCGACTAGTCTATGAAAGGCATAAAAGTCAGTACAGAGCAGTTAAGTCAACTAGCCAACTAGTCGACTAGTTGATACAACCCCTAAACTGCAGTATATCTTGCTCTTGTGTTTTTATTTCACTGACATCCCCCAAACCCAAACATGCAGAAATTTTCATGCTCTGACATGTGAAAGGCCAACACAAAATGGACACAAGAGCATCAACTAAATCAGTTTTTGTTGACTGTACAACAAACTGTAAGACCAGAGACTTTCGGGACAGTGTTACCTATTTTATGTTAGTTCAAAACGGTATTTTAATGACTGTAATTGCTGATGTGACACAAACTTTCCCCACTGAGGCATGATAAAGAGATTTTGTTTTATATTTCTGTTCTATTTGTCTATCTGTAATATTTCCAGTTCCTATTTTAAAGTAGGCTAAATATGTTTTCCCAGGCCAACAACAAAAAGCAAATAATACTAGTTATCATCAATGAAAATTTCTCAGCTATTAACATTCATGCTTTGGAGCAGAAAAAGTCCATATAACCTAAATATCTCAAGCTCAGTTTTCTCCACTTTGATTTACAGTGTGCTCACCTGTTCCAGCCAGATACCTGCATCTCTGGGGTTGGGCTCTGAGCTGAGGGAGGAGTTCATCATTGAGACTTGGGTGAGTGTGTTGGGGAAGAAAGATAAAAAGATGCAGCAGCTACCAGGGACGAAATTTTGATTTCAGAAGTGGGGGGGGGGGGGGGGGGGGGGGGGGGACACAGCAGGCTTGTGCGGATTTGGGGTGGGGGGGTTTTATGTAAAGACCCCTTGACATGTCACGTGCCCATCTCAATAATTTTTCCATCCTCAATATATATATATATATATATATATATATATATATATATATATATATATATATATATATATATATATATCAAAGTTAAAAAATGTACAACTCTATTATTATTTTTAATTTATTATCATTATTGAAGAGCAGTTTTGGCTGTTGACAATGGATAGGCCATTGTATTTATTGTTTTGGGTCTTTTTTTATTGTTTTTGGTGCAACATTTTCTAACAGGGAGTGAGATTCCTTTTTTATTTAATTTTTGTTTGTTATTTTTATTCATTTAGAAGTTCTGGTTCTGGATATTTCAACGTTAAATGAAGGTTTATTTGTTGCATTTTAAAGGGTGTACTTGCATTATTATGATATATTAACATTATATTAGTGGTTATTTTGGTCTAGATAATGTTGACAATGATATCGTTTATCATCAACAATTTGTTGGACAAAATATCATCCAGCAAAATTTGTTACTTTCCAAGGACTAGTCAAAAGTATAAAAATTATTTATACATAAACGGTCCCTCCTGAGATCTGGCCGTTTGTTCATTTGCTGTGTTAGAGGACAAGCTGAACTAATGTTTTACACATGATCATCACCCTAACATTTGAGTGTATAAAAACATATTAAATATTTTTTTCCCTTAAAAGTGTTGCATTTCAACACATAAAAAATAAAAGGAAAAAATAAGATACATCTAATGAAAAGTGTACATCTTTGACATTAAGCTTAAAAAAAATCTGTTGACGATGATGATACTGTTCATTTTTCAGAGCTTTTTAATGTGAACATATACATTGCAATAGATAAGTTTACAATAAAGTTAAATGATAAAAGTTTTGAAGTTACACTTCTACTACTACTACTACTAGTAAGAATAATTATGATGATAATAGTAATAATAAAAAAAATTATAATAATACGAATAAATTGTGTCTGAGGAGTCAGTTATGTGGAGGAGATGAGTTTGTAAAAGTTAGTTTTGAGTATGTTTGTGAAGGAGGAGGTGAGTCTGAGCTTAATGCAGGGGTGTCACATGTTCCAACTTACGTTTTGACTTTGAAAGAAGTCTCTTATATCCACTTTTCGTTTTCTTGACATGCTGCCGCCTGGCTGTGCCTAACTACCAAAGACTCACAAATGAACACTTATTCAAATGTTATGTAATGGAAGCTGAGATGAGCTCTGATATTACACAGCGTCTAGTTGACGATGTGACTCAGTACCGGTGTTCCCTAGCGGCTCCAAACTAGCAAAACAACGTGAGCACGTTCTGACTGTTTACAACTTGAGTGACAGCAGCAACAGCCAATAATACGTTAGCAAGTATCAGCAGAGCCAATAGATTAGCTTTTGGGCGGGTCTAATAGGAAACCGGTTTCCGTTTCGGTCCTAGTGCTCAACCAAATCCATTTAATGGAGCGTAATATTGTTTTTGGACGGAAAAAAGTGCAGGGGACCAAAACTGCCTTTTGAAAAAGTGGGGGGGACATGTCCCACCCGTCCCCCCCCAAAATTACGTCCCAGGCAGCTACAGAGTCATACTCTGACTTGAGCGTCTCACTTGCACTGGAGTTAAATCAACAACGTCTGGAGGTTGGTTGGCGAGAATTGTATGTCAGCCATGAACAGTTGACGTCTCCATTTCTGGGCTTCAAAGTTGGCAAATTGCTGAGTGAACTTGTCGCTGAGTAGGGGGAATGTCTTCAGTTTGTCCAAGACTGAGGACGGTAACACTGCAGATGCCAATGCTAGTAGCATCATGGACGCTGACGACTGTAAAGACATACCGGTTTCTCTTCCTCAAGAATACACACGTATTCAGCTTCCCATCTTTCCTGAAACAGCATTCCTTCTAGCTCAATCTTTCTCTTCCTGGACATTTTGGGATAATATGTGGATAGTTATTGTCACTTGTTGCACACGGAAGTGGAAACACTGCGACCTAGTGGCAGAATACTACCACTACACTGCTAACACATTCTCAACGCATTGTGGGAAATGCAGTCTATAGTCAATGTACGCTTTGAAGCGACATTCACCTATTTTAAGACACTTGAAGTTCTAGTGGGCCTTGAGTCTGACACATGTGCTCTATACCTTCTTTCCTGCTTTCATGTAGTGTTTTGCAGCACCACATAGAGGCTAGGCATAGTCACTACAGCATTTCTGGCATCCATCCATCCATTGAAGTAAAATCAAACAAATTCTTCAAATGGGTTTAATCAGAAATATTATTGAAACAAACTCATCAACCTGACGGATAATGGTGTTTGTATCTGTTGTTTAAGGAAGTAAGGGTGACATGTGTTTGATTACAGTGATTTAGAGCTGTAGCTTTCTCTGAATGATGTTTACATCAGATATTTCTGTATTTAGTCTCATGTCATGTCAAATCAAGGGCGTCAGTTTGTTTTCAGAATTGCTGGGGACAAAAACCATACGCTTGATTGGGGTTTAAAAATTGCTGGGGACAATAAAGTAGGCTAGCACAGGGGTCGGCACCCCGCGGCTCTGCAGCCGCATGCGGCTCCTCCATCCATCTGATGCGTCTCTCTGTGCTTGTAAAATAATGAATGGATATTTAAATAAAATGCTTTATATTTTACTGCATTAATTTTACATCTGTATGCTAATTCTAAATGTAAAGATTATCTGCGTAAACCTGAACAGGTCCAACCCGGTCTTACTGTGAGACCGGGTTGAAGCGTCACGCTTGTGCTCGCAGCGTTTTAAAAAGAAATGTATGACAAAAGGGGCACCTGCTCTGTAAAACCATCCACAGGGTGAAAAATACCAAAAAATTGTAGGCAGAGACGGGCTACAACTTCTGGGTCCATTTTATATAAATCGTTTTATTGATTATCGTCTTATGAAAGATAACTTTGACGTACACGAGCGACCAGGCGCGTTGCAAGCTTTTCAAAAGTGTGGGGATGTTGTCTGTGCCTAAAATAATTTCATGTTATTCATCTTGTTAGTTTAATTTCCATAACAGCGGAGCAGGTGCGAATTTTAGACGCGTCACGCATGTCTCCGCTTTAAACATGTTTAAACTGTTCAGAATACAAATCCAGGCTCTGTCTCGTTAGATTGGTGTAACTAAAGTTTGTACTGAATGAAACTTTACATTAAACCATGTTGAAAAGAAAAGGATCCCATTAAATCGTTTCCCCTCATTTACAGTCAGTACAGTGCAGTGTGCGTGGCTCTGGGGTTAATCAAGTTTAGTTGTTTCTCTTTGCAACAATCTTCACAAGAAGGTAAATACTGGACACGCTCGGAGCGCCCACGGTGGACAGTGGGCTGAAGATCGGTAGAGGGGTTCGCGGCGCAGCGCAGAACCCCTGTGCAAGCGATAAGATTTCGTCCCACTGAAGCGGTCTGGAAACCCGGTCTCTCTGAGGGATGTGTCACTTGGAAAAATGTTCTTTTTATGAAATTATGAAACTTTGGCTGAACAGCGCTTGTTCCCGTCTCTAATATGGAGACACATTACGCATCCAGTCTGAGGCAGAATAGCCTCTTCATCTCAGCAAGCACATAGAGACATTTGATCACGCACCAAGTTTATGTGGAGCAGAAGCGGTCGGGCCACGGCAGGTGAAATGTTCCTAGCCTACATGAAGTGAAACTGTTTAATTGTAACATTAATATGTTACTGGACACGCTGGTCTGGTTGGTTAGACCAGTGTTTGAAGTGGAAAATACACACACACACACACACACACACACACACACACACACACACACACACACACACACACACACACACACACACACACACACACACACACACACACACACCAATTAAAATAATGCTGATAGCGTGGACTAGAAGACAGGTGATGGTTTACGTATGATGATCAGGCTGCTGTAAAATGTAATCTCCATCCACATCCAGACACAATTATCCTCTATTCTGTCTCTATTTGCTCTGCTCTTGTCTGGGATGATGTAGTTAACAGTGCGCGCGGCGCGCCTAACTAGCGGCTGATGCACATTTTACACATTTGGAGAGGTGGGCTGGATCCGTCCACTTAACGCACGGGTGTAGACTAAATATTAATGAAGAAAGAATGAAAATTAAACTGGGAGTTTTTACTTCATATTTTAGAAATAAAAATGACGGGGGAAAACATTTATGACGTCTTTTTAAACTAAATTTTCTAGCGCGACCTGCCTGCTTCACTTAAGCCACTGCTTATTAAGGTCCGTTGAGGAATGACCGTGCCTCACCCAAAAATGAAAACCTGGCGCCGCGCCTATTATAAACCTCTGCAAATTGTTGTTCTTCACTTTATCAAACTCAGACTTTGTACTGCTAATGTCAAGATGTAAAATTATGAATTCAGTCGAGCTCTTCCGTCCCTCCCTCTCCTGCTCTCCTGGAAACCCAACATCAGCTGTCAGAAGCGGGAGGTGAAGAAAGAGATGAGGCAAACAGAGTGAGTGCGATGTAAAGAAACCAGACTGGTGTGGACAGCTGGAAAAGTGTGGGCGTTGAATCCCCCCCATGAGATCTGAGCTGGTAAAACAAAAATCCTCATCAGCAGGCTTTTTTGAAAGTGGGGGGGACACAGCTGCCAATCACAAATTTTGATGGGGACTTTTCCCCGGTGTCCCCGGTTAAAATGACGCCTATGTGTCAAATGATGATAAAACTGGAACTCATCAAACATTTACCCTCATTGAAATGAGACCAAAACATGCTGCTATGGATTTCATTGTCCCACTAAGCTAAGGAGGTGAATCTTTAAATATCAAATCATTTCTTGTCATGACAATTTTTTATTTAAGTGAAATTAACAAAACAAAAAAATTACAAAGGATAAGCTTTTATAATTCAGTTGGATTTAGCAGGTTTTGTTAAGACATAAAAAAATTCTCAGTAAACTAGGCTCTTTAATCAAATTGATTTAATTAAATTTCTCCATGACACCAGTTTTTTCTTAAATGCTAAGTGGGAGACACAGTTTAGATTTTCCAACTCTACTAATGTCAGTCATGGACCCATAAAAATAACATTTCAGTTGGATTTTCCACAAAATTTAAATACACATTACACAGATTTGCAATGTCATTATTTAATGTGTGTGTTTCCAACCTTTTTGTGCCCCTTTGTGTTGCTGATGAAGTGTGACACTAAAAGAGCTCAATAAATGTATCCACGTGCTGTTTGAAGCAGACTATTTGTTAAAAGCCAGCGTGAGGACAGAAATCAACTAATGCAAAGAGCAACAATTAGCGTTGTTTTGGTCTTTTTCAGTCTGACCCAAAGAAACCCGACTGCAGGTGTGAACACAGCCTCTGTGTGTTTTGAAAAGTCATGAGTTGCTCGCAGCAGTGAGCGTTTCATTGTTTATGTTGCAAGTCAGCAGGAAACCACCACACTCTTATGCCTCTCGCTTTGCTATGAGGTGGACAAAAACAAGTTTGACCAATGTCATGCTCCTATTTCTTGTTTCAAATTAGGTCAAATATGAACAATTTGGAAATTGTTTAGAGTTTTCTAAAAATCGACATTGTTGGCACTTTACCAATCAAGATAATCAGCAGTGTTCAGGCTTACTTTCATTTCCGCAAAGACATGACACAAAGGGAGCGACAGGATTGAATACTAAACTTTGATTCACCCAGTGGACATAAATGTGACTCAAAATAATTGCTAGTGTTTTCCTTCATTTACTCCATACAAATCAGCCAAATCTGCTCTGATTCCCTCTGACTGTTTTATGTTTACCAAAACTCATTGATTTTGTCTTTTACCCACGTTACACCTCTTTATCACACTTCATTATGTTCAGCCACTCTGTATTCTATGTAGTCTTGCTGAGAAGCAAAAAGACATTTTGGTGAAAAACATGAATCACTCCAGTAAGGCTGCACATTTTTGTATTTTGTGTTTTTTGTTCACGTTACAAATTTATGAAGAGGGACACACATCATGCTCCTGATATTAATAACTTTTCTTGTATTTCCAACAGCATAACATGACAAAACAGCATGCTTCATGAAAAAGGTAATTATAAAAATACGTCAAACATAAAACACAGTACAGGTTCAGTTGTGCCAGTTTTAAATGACATTGTTGCAGACACAAATCCCTAATAGGATACACTAGCTCAAGCTTAAGACTCAAAACAAAAACATGAATTTATGGTTCAACTGCACATTTTTCATTTAAATGGAACATTTTAATGTGTAGTGAACAAATAAATTTGTGGTGGCAAAACATGTACTGTCATAAAACTAGACCAAAACAATGCACATTATAATTATTTGTTGATTAATGGTTGAATATGGAACACAGACACTTTGGCAACATCTAGTGTTTAGAGGAGGTAGCTTCAACAACAGGGTGTTGGGTCACTGCTGACACGTTAAGTGACCAGCCAGCACCATGTCCAGTGACAAATCGTACAGGGTAAGGACTTATATTTCTAATAAGTTTATTTTACAGCAGTATTTACTGTTAGAACATCTTCTGGGCTCCAAATCAGCTGCTTGACTTGTCGACTTCGCCATTTTACACTTACCAACCTTGTTTTGTCGAGCGGACATTTTTGCGTAAAAATCAATCTAAATGTGTGATAGTCAATCAAATCAATCAATCAATTAAATTTTATTTCTAAAGCGCTTTTCAAACAAAGTGTGATTCAAAGTGCTTTACAAAATGACCCCAGATTCCCATAACAGGTTAAAAACATTAACAAACATATGCAAGCACACGCTCATAGTGAGCACTTCTGCTTTAATGACACAATCCATCCCACCTCACAGGTGTGCCACATCAAAATGCTGATTCGACATCATAAGTAGTGCACAGGTGTACCTTATACTGCCCACAATCGGAGCAGAAACAAAGGTGGTGGGTTTATATTGTCTCACTCTTTATGTTGCATAAGTAGAAAATAAATAATCAACAAGATGGCTATGGATACTGACCACAGTCAGCCACCTCCTCTACATGGATGACATAAAGCTGTACGCCAAGGGTATTCAATTCCGGGCCTTGAGGGCTGGTATCCAGCACATTTTAGTTTTAACCCTTCTTCAGCACACCTGATTTCAATCAGCAGGTGATTAACAGGCTTCTGCAGAGCCTGATGAGCTGCTGCACAAGTGATTCTACCACTGAATCAAGTGTGTTGCACCAGAAAAAACACTAAAATGTGCTGGATACCGGACCTCGAATAGCCCTTATGTAAGCCAAGAATAAGCAAGACATTGACTCACAGATCTACACCATCAGGATCTACAGCACTGATATCGGAATGTCAATCGGACATAAGAAGTGTGGTCGGATGGTGACAAAGAAAGGGAAGGTGTAGTCCACACAGAAGGGGTCTCGTTCCCAGAAGGAACAATAGCAGACATTGAGGACAGCTACATGTACCTTTGTATCCCACAAGCAAATGACAACCTTGATGAAGCTGCAAGGAAAGGAGCCACTGCCAAACACCTACAATGAGTAAAGCAAGTCCTAAGAAGTCAGCTCAGTGGCAAGAACAAGATCTGGGCAAATAACAGCTATGCCCTGCCAGTGATCAGATATCCTGCTGGAATAATAAGATGGTCAAAGAAATTCAGACCACACATTTCAAGACACGGAAGCTCCTAACCATACATGGAGGTCCCATCCCAAATCCAGCTCACTGAGACTGTGCTGTACACTAGACGTAAGGAAGGAGGCTGAGGACAAGTGAGTGTGAGAGCCACTATCCAGGATGAAACATCCAAGATCCATAAATACATCAAGTATAAGGCCCCAACAGATGACGTGCTCAATGAATGTCTCAGACAAAGGAGAACAGAGGAAGAGAAGCTGGAAATACCATCGTGGGAGGACAAACCCCTACATGGGATGTACTACAGACAGATAACTGAAGTAGTTGATATCAAGAAGACCTACAAATGACTTAAAAGAGCTGGTCTGGGGGACAGCACAGAAGCACTCATCACTGCACAGGAACAGGCCCTAAACACCAGAGCAACAGAGGCCAAGATCCAGACAAGACCCAAGGTTTATGCAAATATCCCCCTAAGACAATCCACTACATAAATGCAGGGAAGTAGAGAAGTACTAGATAAGTACCAGGCCCTCAAAGAAGAACTTGAGAAAGCCTGGAGAGTGTGGATATCAGTGGTGCCTGTGGTCATCAGGATACAGAGCAGTAACCCCTAAACTGGAGGAGTGGCCTAAGCAGATCCCAGAAAAACATCAGACATCTCAGTCCAGAAAAGTGCAGTTCTACAAACAGCTGAGATACTGCAGAACCCTCAAACCCCCAGGTCTCTGGTAGAGGGCCCGAGCTTGGAAGGACAAGACTACCCTTGGGGGATGAGATGGGAATTTATACAAACATATGGTAAGCAAAGCTCTTTCTCATAGATTACATAAACATGTGCTGCTTAGGCATGCATATATTAACACACACAGTCACAACCCCCCCTGTCCTTGTCACCTCTCTGTCAATGGTGCCATTGCATGACCTCTACTTCTGCATAATTAGGTTGCTTTTTTGCTTCATTAGCATGATCAATACAGTCACATAATGGGTTTTGGTGCTAGATAAGTTAAAGTGCATTGTCAGGGAATACAGGGTGTGACTGATAGCAGTCAACAATAAATAGGAGTTGTGCAGCACTTTAAATTTCACAAGACTACCAGTATTTTGCACGTCTGCAGCCCCAATACAATCCCCAATTGCCATCTTTAATTTAAATAATTGTTGGTATTTTTCTAAAAAATATTCAGAATCTCTGTTTTTTTGTCCTTCTGACAATATGGTGGACAAGTGAACTGCCTAAATGCCTCTGACGAAGGCATTCCCTTCCTCTAAGGGAATTATTGTGTTTTGTCAATCTTAGGCAAGCAACCCAGTTTTGTTGACAACCCTCTGAAAGGCAGAATGTGGCGGAGAATAACAAAGCCTCACTTTCAGTCAAAGGCAGATAAACAACTGGACACTTTTTCCATTTTTTCTAAAACTCCATGTGAATTAGCCTGAAAAGAGCAAAGAGAGAAGAACAATAACCAGCACGTTTAAACCCCACGGAGAAGCAAAAGACTGACAGCAGAGACACATGAGGGCTTAATTGGCCCCTTCAGAGAGGGAGTAACATGCAGCGAGTGTACAGTAGGCAGACCGACATCAGAGTATGAAATAGCTGCAGAACAAACCTCAAAGAAGATGTGAATCGTGACATTTTTCACATAAACTATGGTAAAGACGCTAAACTGAATAATTGTGAATGTGCGGATCAAAGGAAGTAAACCCTTAAAAGATCAATTCCCCATTTACATTAGAAAATGTATTTATTCATGTTTTTATTGATCGTTTCAGCTGTAGGAGCAACAGAGATTGTAACTCGTTGATGTTGGAATCAGAAAAACAAATCGAAAAGAATCAATATCACTACAGTACTTCTTCTACACAATTCATGTGTACATTGTATGTAATAGTTTGATGATTTAGGCCAATGCACTGTTTTCATTTTAATGTGTTTCTTTGCAGATTTTTTTGAGTTTCATGTAGAGCATTTTTGGTTTAGACACACCAATGGAAGAACCCAGGAGCCTCATTGCAGCAAAAATCACCAGATTTTGTCATGAGGACAAAAATGTCCGCTTGTAAATGTGGCTATAAAAGTGTATACATACATATTTTTCTTGCTTTTTTTTCATAGATCTGTTAAACAACTTTAGCCTTGCTGAAACATATAAAAATTTAGATAATTTTCAGGCTTTTAACTCTTGAAATGCCGGTTTGAATACTCTAAGTCAAACCTGGGAATTTTACGGCCCGCGTAAGGTTAATTGGAAATTACAAAATAAATGTATTTTCTCATTTTACCTCATGGATGGACTAAGGCTGCATAGCTTTTATTTTGAAGTTGTTTTTACGTGCACAATGACGCAATACGTATAGCAACAAGTGCCCGCGGTTGACATGGTGATTGCAGCCCCCAGAAAAAAGAAAGAAAGATAGATGCTGAATGCAGGATTTTCAACAAAAATTGGACTGCTAAGTATTTTTTTTTACTGAAGTCAGAGGTAAAGCTGTGTGTTTGGTTTGCGGGGAGGAGATTGCCATGTTTAAGGACTACAATTTGAGTTGGCATTACGACAAGAAACACTCGGAAAAATACAAGAACTTGTCTGATGCTGAGAGGGCACGGACATCCGAAGCTTTGCTAGCAAAGTTGCAAAAGCAGCAAGGCTTTTTTAATAAGCTTCACACATCCAGGGATGCAGCAACCAGGACCAGCTTTGTGATATCCCACAAAATAGCTTAAAACAGCAAGCCGTTTTCGGAGGGAGAGTTTGTCAAAGAGTGCATGGTGGACTCTGCTGCACTAATATGTCCTGAAAAAAAAAGGCGCATTTGAGCAAATCCCGCTGTCCAGGCGAACCATGGGGAACCTGGAGCTTCAGCTGCAACGTGAAGTGGCAAGTTTTGACTTTTTCTCATTGGCCTTAGACGAGAGCTGTGATGTCCGGGGGATAACGGAGCTCACAGAGGAGCGGGCAGCAATGCGGTCGATGAAAGGGACAACGACAGGGAGTGATCTTTTTACAGAGGTAAATGTGTGCATGGACATTCTGGGATTGAAATGGGAGAGACTGTCAGGTGTCACAACAGACGGTTGTCCAAATCTTACAGGGAAAAATGTCGGACTTTTGAAACGCATGCAAGATAAAGTGACAGAAATCGATGCAGATCAAAAATAGGTGTTTTTGCATTGTATCATACACCAACATGTGTTGTGCAAGTCAGTGCTAAAAATCAACCATGTTACTGATGTTGTTACTAAAATAATAAACTTCATCAGGGCACGGGGAATGAATCACTGACAGTTTGTCGCCCTTTTGGAGGACTCCACACAGCTGTCAGATGGCTCAGCCTGGGGAAAGTGCTGAAGAGGGTTTGGGACTTGAAAGCAGAGATTCGAGTTTTGCGAGAGGAAAGGCAAAGACATTCCAGAGTTCTCAGATGAGGATTGGATGGCGGATTTTGCATTTGCTGTTGATGTGACTGCACTGATGAATGAACTGAACACCAAACTGCAAGGCAAGGGCCTTTTTGTTCATGAAATGCACAGCCTCGTGAAGGCCTTCATGAGAAAGCTGCAGTTTCTTTCAAGTCAACTGGAAAGCAACACTCTCACTCACATGCAAACACTGAACGAAGTCACACCATCAGCTGATCACCTCAGCAGGTACTCATCCATGTTAGGAGCATTACATGGTGAGTTTTCAAGGCGTTTTGAAGATCTCAGAACAATCGAGGATGAAATGCACATGATTTCCTCTCCCTTTACCTGCAGTGTGGATAATGCACCCAGTGATGTGCAGCTGGAACTCATTGGCCTGCAGTCTGATTCAGTACTGGCAGAGCACTTTAAGTCAGGATCTCTGCTGGATTTCTACTCTTCTCTTAAGGAGAAGAACTTTCCAAACCTGAGGAGACATGCTCAGAAGATGTTGGTTATCTTCGGCTCTACCTACATTTGTGAACAAACATTTTCAATGATGAAGTTTACAAAATCCAGGTATAGATCCTCTCTCGCTGATGATCATTTGTCAGCTGTGCTTCGCATCTCCACCTCAGACATTCAACCTGACTTTGATGCACTCGTTAAAGCCCAGCAGAGACAAGATTTCTCTCACTGAATAAGAAAAAAATCGCTTAAAAACACGAAATAAGGTGTTTGGACCACAAATGTAGGCAACTAGCAGTGAACTGGGACACTTTTTTTTAAACCTCTTTCTCAAGATCACAGTTCAGTGATTTTATTTTACAGACAATACTGTGTGTCTGTAGAATGCTAAGAACCTCTTTCCAACAATATTTGAAACTCAAAATGCGTTTTGGAGTGAATATGACTGAAACTGTTAACTAATATAAGTCACAAATGTTTAACAAAAACCAAATGCGCACACATTGCCTTGGGAAATTTGAATAAATCACATTTTTGTAAGCCAACCTCACTTTTTCCTTTTTGCTCATTTATGATATATAGTCTACTCTTACCAGCTTGAAAAAACAATGGTATTTACTGCTTTTTATAAGGAAATACCTTTAATATTATGCATAATTGACTTCAGCCTTTTGGCCTGGCCCTCCACAATATTTTCTGTTTCTCATGTGGCCCCATGGAAAAAAATAATTGCCCACCCCTGCTCTAAGTCATTGCTGTGATTTATGAAAAAAAACAAAAAAAGAGTTATCCCCCCCCCCCCCCCCCCCAAAAAAAGAGAAAAAAACAAAATTTTCTTCCTGGGGCATTTATTATAAATCAGCCTTGGTCATGTTATGAAATATCAAAAAAAAAAATACTTACATCAATAGTTTTTGTGTAGCTACAGATTGGTCTTAGTGGACAAAAACGTACCATTGACTTCCTTTCAAAATCAGTTTTTGATTCTGTAACATCTGCAACAAATAATTATGCTTTCTGTAATATTAGGCTTTTAGTTTGAAAATGAAACCCTAATACTAAATGTTCCTAATGAAGCCTGAGGGTTAAGTACCCAACCACAGAATCTCAATAAGTTGGAAAAAAACACAACATAGACCTTCAATCAGAGAACAAACAAAATATTTGAAACAGCATGAAAAATAAACTGTATGGAAATCTGATTTCGTCAGCCATTTCCATACCTTTGCTGATGTATTTATATTCTAATAGAAAGCTTGATTAACCACCTTCAGTATTTATAAGGATATTGCATCTGAATGAGTAGTAGTGACACTCCAAACTGTGCCAAAATGCCTTCAGCATTCTCCTGTTGGTAGTCTTTACTCATGTTGGTTGGTGGATGTTATGATTGCTCATTCTGACTATAACACTGAACATCTACAATATTTGTTATTCGGATGCGAGTTACACACAGAGGAGCCCCACGACGAAGGGAGAGAGCCCAATTTAGTTGTTTCTACAATCTCCTTGGATGTTTTCTCATATTGATACATGCCAATGAGCTGACCCTTCTCAAACAGACATCTGTTCCATGACCACCATGTGTCTTTAAATATGGTTGTTTAAGAAATTAGAAGCGACTACATTTATAAGTTGGGGTAAAACAATTGCCGTAAAGTCTCTGAAACAACAGGTCAGTGACTTGATGCAATCTGTCTTTATAGAAAATGTTTAATTTGAATAATGAAGGAGGTTCAGTTGGGATGTTTATTTTTGTGAAGTGCATTAAGGCGACTCTTGTTGCAATCTGGCACTACATAAATAAACTGGACTGAATTTAAACGATTTTGTTAAAGGAGAGAGATAACCCACTGAAGTAACATTTCAAAGTGTCGTGAATCTAATACTGATGACAGTCCTAAATTAGGGTTGGGCATCGGGCATCGATTGGAACTGGTTCCAACTGTTCATTTTCCCCAAAATCGTTCAAAGTTTTTTATTTCGATTCCTAGTTTCGATTCCCAGAATGCCGACGGAAGAGGAATCCGCGCCCGATCTCCGTGAAAAATAAAAGTGATCTGCAAATTGTGATCAATGCTTTTCAGAGCTGATCATACCAGCTGTCTGTGTGCAGCACCGAGTCCCCCCTCCCCACACCCGGTGCGCAGCGGCCAAATATAAACAAACGTGTCTGCCGAAGTTTTACTTCGTGATGTAAACTTTAACTCTTGCAGCGTAGAGGAAACTTGTTAAAATAAGTAAACATGGTGGATTTAATAGAAGCTTTAAAGAACAAACTCTGGACGATGTGAGGTGAGTTTGTCTCACTGCAGAAATAAAAACACACATGGAGCGTCAACCGGGGAGTTGGGCATTTCCAGGAAAATTTAGGATTACGATAAGTCACTTAGTATTGTTATTCTTAAATTATGCATCTGAAGGCTTTGAAAAAAGGTTTCTATAGCTTTGTTGTGGAGAAAAGTTGAGAGAAATTCTGTGATTATATTTATATTTTAATCTAAAATTCCAAAGGTATGAATTAGAATCCATAAAATAAATGGATAGAAGAATTGTCACTAATTGTATGGCCGGGCAGCCTTATCTTTATAGCGCCTTATAAAACCGACCAAAGTGCCTCACAGGAATTAAAAACATATAAAACAAAACACAACATAAAAATGTATAAAAACTAAAGCTTAAGAACTAACACTAAAAAACACTAAAAAGATTCTCATGCTGAGTTAAAAGCCAAATAACAAAAATAGGTTTTCAAAAGAAATTTGAAACTCATTTTCACAAAATGCTTTTAAACACATTTTGTTTCATTTTTGAAAACTTTTTATACCTAATTTTTTCTTTTTCTTTTTTTTGTGAAGCGCCTCGTGATTTTTATCTTGAGAGGCGCTATATAAAAGATTGTTTTCTTTTTATTTTCTTTACATCTGCATAGTCATGTTACAAATATGACCAAAGTGGCCATCCATTTTCTTCACTTTATTTTATCTGTTGGAGATGGAAATAACAATTTTTGGTTGAACTGCATTAGAATACCAAGTATCTGCAAAAATTGAAAATGAAATGAAGCACCAGAACAGTCACAAGACTGCTTTGACAGTATCGTGTCCTTTTTCAAAGATGAAAACATTGAGACCTACACTTCCACGGTTCTCTCACTCTTACATTAAACATTGCATGGATATTGCTACAACAACAAAGAACATCCGCACCTTCCCCAATAGCAAACTATGGATGACCAAAGACGTCAGGTTCCTGCTCAAGACCTGTGACAAAGCTTTCAGGTCTGGTGATGCTCAACAAAACAGCGCTGCCAGGTCGAAGCAGAATAGGAATATCAGAGAGGCCAAAGTGGCTTACAGGAGAAAGATTGAGAGTCACTTTGACAACTCAGACCTACGATGTGCATGGCAAGGGATATGGCACATCAGAAATCAAACCAGCACTAAATCGCCATTTAACAACGCCGGACTGGCTGAGAAGCTCAGCAGCTTCTCTGGCTGCCTTGAGGTGACGACTGCTGGAAACATGACCCCAGCTCCAACAACAACAAGCAACAGCCAGGTGCTCATCCTGCAGACCGTGAAGGTACAGCGTACACTCAGAGGTGTTAACTCAAGGAAAGCAGCTGGTCTGGATGGCTGAGGTCTTCACAGACGTCAACATGTTCCTGTCCCAGTGTTCTGTTTCCACCTGTCTAAAAACCTCCACAATACTACCAATACTCAAAAAGTCTGCAATAACGAGCCACAGCGACCACAGGCCTGTAGCTTTAACAGCCCTCATAATGAAGTGAATGAAGAGACTGGTGCTGCAACACATCAACGCTGGCTACCCAACTTTGACCACTGGTACGTTACACACCTCTCTGTCCTTCAGCACAGGAGCCCCACAAGGGTGCATGCTGAGTCCCTTCCCGTATTCCCTGTACACACATGACTGTAAGTCCACCCACAACACCAACACTATCAATCAATTTGCTTATGATATGACTGTGGTGAGCCTAATCAGCCAGGGAAATGAGTCAGTGTACAGGGAAGAAGTGCAACAGCTGGTGGACTAGTGTACAACCTGACCCTGAACTCCACCAAAGCCAAAGAAATCATCATTGCCCCAAGAAGGAAAAAGGTGGAGCACCAGTCACTTAATAAAAGGGGAGCAAGTGGAGAGGGTGTCACAGTTCATGTTCCTCAGCACAAACACATCAGAGGAGCTCACATGGAAACACAACATCAAATGTCTGATAAAGAATGCACAACACCGACTGTACTTCCTGATGACTCTCAGGAAGATCAACCTGCCACAGAAAATGCTGGTGTGGTTTTATCACTGCTCCATAGAGAGTGTGCTGACTAACAGCATCCTGGTGTGGTAAAGCAGCAGCTCTGCAGCTGACAGGAAGGCCCTGCAGAGAGTCAACAAAACTACTGAGAAAATAACAAACACACACCTGCCTGCCCTGGATGACATCTTCACCACTCGCTGGCTTTGAAAAACCACAAACACCCTAAAGGACTTAACCCACCCTACTAACCATCTCTTCAAACTTCTTCCATCTGGTAAACAATAAAGGGCAATAAAAACACACACCACCAGGCTGGTAAACAGCTTTTACGCTAGAGCCATCATGAACTGAATGTAGCTGCTAGGAGGTCACTAACAGTGATTCTGCTGGACAATTAGTACCTTTATATTTAGCTAGCTAATCCTAATACCTCAGCATGTGATTATTATGTTTACTTTATATTTCAGTTTGTAGTTTAGACTTGTCTTATTATGTTTACATTATACTTTTACATTTTGCACCTAAAACTGGCTGTGTATGCAAATGTGTGTGTGTGTGTGTGTGTGTGTGTGTGTGTGTGTGTGTGTGTGTGTGTGAGAGAGAGCATGTGCATGACATCTATTTTAGCCTTGTTATTTTATTTTACTCACATTTTACTACCTCCTTTTGTGAGCTGTCTTTAGTGAGCGCTAAGTCGATTCTGTTGTACACCTGAGCAATGACAATAAAACGATCTTGAATCTTTGATCTAGTGAGAAACTTGTATTATTCTTTCAAACCAACAGCCAGCTCAACCCATAGCTTCCTCACCTGGTCTTTGAGGCTGAGCCCAGTCACCTTACTAAGGCTGCCATTTCAGCCACTTGTGTGTGGGATGTTGTTCCTTTAGTCTTGACCCAAATGCCATGACTTGAAGGGTGTTGGAAAACAGACAGACCAGAGACAAGGAGCTACAGAAGTGGTGTTGTGATGAAATACTCAGATATAGAAGTCATCAAGCATATATATTAGTTAGAAAGACAAGCTGAAAAACATTCAAATGAGGGTAAGAACAGCATGGTGGTGTTCATGATAAGGCCTTTGTCTGAATTGAATTCCAGTTGATGTGTGTTTGTATTGAGCTTGGATGTTTTCTATGGTAATACTCTTGTCCTTCATCCACAGTGTAAAATGTTGATGGTTCTCCATTTCTTGTGTTTCTACTTTGGTCTTGTAATAACTGATCATTTGTGTAAGGTGACCACTTGTTCAATGGCAGCCCCAACTTCTGCTGACAACTCTGGATCGGAAAAAGATTTAGTGAATAAATAAATATTTTTGTTCCTGTGTTTCTACCATTGCTTTTCAGTTGCATACAGAATGTTTTTAAACCATTGCTTCTACCTCATTATTAAATCTTTTGTGAAGCTTAAGAGTTCATTTATTATTTGAACAGGGGTGGAGGGTTGGATTTTTGCACTGAGGTGACACTTTTTAATCTTTTTTCAGGCTCTACTGGGCAGCTCTTAAAGCAGAGTGTCATAATACATACAGATTTAGATTGTGGTGGTGGTTTTGCTTGCATAATGTAACTGGTTCCTGCTTTTTTTGGTGCAATCAGGTGCTGTCAGCATCTATCCACCTCCACATTACCTGTCTGTCAGAGAAAGTTCCTTAAAGCTCTTGGATTACTGTGAGTAACTGCGAGTTTACAGAGGTTCAGCTATCAGTCCTTGATGGTTTTGTCCACTAGCTGCTGACGCCAGGCAATAATCTGCATACATTAATATCCTCATTACGATTAAACTCTACTCCCTCTGCTAGAGAGGACCTATGATTAAATTACACATCCAGACGCAGATCACTGTCATCCATCTTTTTGAAACCCTGTCAGTGTGAAGCTAGCCTCACTGAGCAGATTCCTGTATTGTCTGGTCGCAGCTTGGAGGAAACCCCTCAAATGAATCAGTTCAAATATCAGCACTAATTAGCATTCATTAAAAATAACTCCACCTGGCACTGCCTCAAGCCATCAAATATGACGTGTTTAGCGGTGGCTTCTCAGCAAAGAATAAGCACAATCACTCAACACACACTAGAGTTAAAAGTCTGAAATAATTACCCAAGCCAGTGAGTGCCACTATCTCTGTGATTGGTTGAGTGCTCAGGCAAAAGCTATTAAGTTTTCGCTCAATTTTTTTTCAAAGATTTTCAATTAAAAGCTGCACAAAACGGTGGGCCTATCTTTAAACGATAGTCCTTAGAAATCCCTTCTCAAGGGAGGCCCTATTGTAGTGTCTTCATCAACACTCCAATTAGTGCTCTCCTATTATCTTTCATGATAAAAACGGGTATTACCACAAATCCACCTTATCCGTCTTTCCTAAAATAATTCTTTAGCTTTTCACCCTGTAATTTCATTACAGGAAGCCATTCATCAATTAGAATGGTAATTTCTATGAATGATGTATGATGTTACTAAATTTGGAAAACATTTTCCCTTAAGTTTGGATCTCATGCTCTGGTTCAGAAACCTCTAATAGACTAAATGAGATTTGAATACAAACACAGGACACTTGAATATTAAGAAAAAATAAACATTTTAGTAAAAGAAAACAATAACTGCAAAAGGAAAATGTACAAATGCAACATGTTACAGAGTGAAAAGAGTCACACACACACACACACACACACACACACACACACACACACACACACACACACACACACACACACACACACACACACACACACACACACACAGATATATATGTACAGTGGGGCAAAAAAGCATTTAGTCAGCCACCGATTGTGCAAGTTCTCCCACTTAAAATGATGACAGATGTCAGTAATTTTCATCATAGGTACACTTCAACTGTGAGTGACAGAATGTGAAAAAAAAAATCCATGAATTCACATGGCAGGATTTTTAAAGAATTTATTTGTAAATCAGGGTGGAAAATAAGTATTTGGTCAACAAAAATTCAACTCAATACTTTGTGACATAACCTTTGTTGGCAATAACAGAGGTCAAATGATTACTATAGGTCTTTACCAGGTTTGCACACACAGTAGCTGGTATTTTGGCCCATTCCTCTATGCAGATCTTCTCGAGAGCAGTGATGTTTTGGGGCTGTCGCCGAGCAACACGGACTTTCAACTCCCTCCACAGATTTTCTATGGGGTTGAGGTCTGGAGACTGGCTAGGCCACTCCAGGACTTTCAAATGCTTCTTACGGAGCCACTCCTTTGTTGCCCGGGCAGTGTGTTTGGGATCATTGTCGTGTTGGAAGACCCAGCCACGTTTCATCTTCAAAGCTCTCACTGATGAAAGGAGGTTTTGGCTCAGAATCTCACGATACATGGCCCCATTCATTCTTTCCTCAACACGGATCAGTCGTCCTTTCCCCTTAGCAGAAAAACAGCCCCAAAGCATAATGTTCCCACCCCCATGCTTCACAGTAGGTATGGTGTTCTTGGGATGCAACTCAGTATTCTTCTTCCTCCAAACACGACGAGTTGAGTTTATACCAAAAAGTTCTACTTTGATTTCATCTGACCACATGAGATTCTTCCAATCCTCTGCTGTATCATCCATGTGCTCTCTGGCAAACTTCAGACGGGCCTGGACATGCACTGGCTTCAGCAGCGGAACACGTCTGGCACTGCAGGATTTGATTCCCTTCCGTTGTAGTGTGTTACTGATGGTGACCTTTGTTACTGTGGTCCCAGCTCTCTGCAGGTCATTCACCAGGTCCCCCGTGTGCTTCTGGGATTCTTGCTCACCGTTCTCATGATCATTTTGACCCCACGGGATGAGATCTTGCGTGGAGCCCCAGATTGAGGGAGATTATCAGTGGTCTTGTATGTCTTCCATTTTCTGATAATTGCTCCCACAGTTGATTTTTTCAAACCAAGATGCTTGCCTATTGTAGATTCACTCTTCCCAGTCTAGTGCAGGTCTACAATTCTTTTCCTGGTGTCCTTCGAAAGCTCTTTGGTCTTGGCCATAGTGGAGTTTGGAGTCCGACTGTTTGAGGCTGTGGACAGGTGTCTTTTATACAGACGAGTTCAAACAGCTGCCATTAATACAGGTACCGAGTGGAGGACAGAAAAGCTTCTTAAAGAAGACGTTACAGGTCTGTGAGAGCCAGAGATTTTCCTTGTTTGAAGTGACCAAATACTTATTTTCCACCCTGATTTACAAATAAATTCTTTAAAAATCCTGCCATGTGAATTCATGGATTTTTTTCACATTCTGTCTCTTACAGTTGAAGTGTACCTATGATGTAAATTACTGACCTCTGTCATCATTTTAAGTGGGAGAACTTGCACAATCGGTGGCTGACTAAATACTTTTTTGCCCCACTGTGTATATATATATATATATATATATATATATATATATATATATATATATATATATATATATATATATAAATGTTGAGGGTCTGACCTCATGAGGAAATTACTATGCAGTGATTTTCTCCAAAATGACTGTGCTTAAATTGCTCTGAAAAGCAAATAATCACATCAGCGCCAAGAAACTTCATTTCCCATGATGCTTTGCACACGGAAGCATTGTGATGACGTCACCGCCTAGTACCAGAAACACGTTCTGCGCATGTGCGGGAAGCCGTGGAGCTTTTCCCGCGAACTAAGACCATAAATCTTCAGCAGAGACAAAGAATCCTCGTTCTTTTGCCCAGGATACCTGGCGGTGAGGACACGCTTGTCGAACGCTCCGACTTCTTTGAGCACGCGGAAGCTCTAAGAGCCAAGTTGAGCCCACGGGACCGCTGATCTGCTCGTTTCTGCTCCCCTCCAGCTGATGTTTGAGGACACAGAACCAGCGGAGGGAAACAACAACTCCATCCAGCTCTCAGAAACGCTGTAAGTTGTCAAACTCAGCCCAAAAGGAACTTCGTTTTCTTTGTGTCCAGCCGTGGAGAAACACTCGTGGAGCCAAACAACGGAGAAAGCATCAAACCGGCGGATGACGCTGAAAACTGCGGAGAAACACGGAGAACCGTCAAATCAAAAGGGGGAGGGACGCCTCGCTCTTTTGGTGATCAGAAAACTCATTTTTCTCTCATTCTTTTCTTCTCCCGTTTCCTCTATAGTCCAGAATAAGCAATAAAACCGCGCTATTGCTTAAAAAAGTAGCTTCGTGTTTTCCTCTTTCGTTCCAAATTCGTCCTTCGGGTCATTTTGAAAGAATAAACTGCTTATTAATCATTGTTTGGTATCTTTAAATGTTCGGCCATGGCCAGGCTGATAAACTAAGGATATTAACTCGTGATTAATCTTTTGTGTTGTTGCATGATCCTTTGAAATGTTTTGAGTGATTTAAGGTTAAGTTACTACTGATTCTAAGTGCTTTGGAAGTTAAAGTGCAAGTTGCCACCCACACTTTAGCCAGACAAAGGAGTCAGCCATCTTGTATTCAAGACTCCATTTTGAATCCATACACACGCACACACACTACTCCTTTGTGAGAACAAAGGACCCCATTCATACATCCTACATACACACAAAACACCTTGAACATTATTTTGAATATACATCCTTTTATTATATCACATGGTTATTATTCATTTATGCCACTGTTTATTCATTTGACAAATTGTTAATTAAACGTTATAAAATTCAGATTTTCGTCTCCAGTAGCTTTGTTGTGTCGAAGAGAAGTCTCTGCTCCAAGGATTCTACGAACTTCAAGAAAGACTGATAAGAGTTTTGGATTCAATTTTTCCCCGGAAAAAGGGGAATGGTGCCCCGTATATCTAAGAATATCTTAATTAATTAATAAATCAGTAAATATTCCCATATTTACAGAATTTATTGAAGAATCCAAAAGTAAGTTGAAGCTTACTAATTGTTCGCTCCTAATAACCCCAACATTTTATTGGTGCGGCCGTGTGAGGCTTGGATACACAGAGATTTCTATCCGGCACAAACAAACAAATAAATCCAAAGAGCTTGAATTAAAAATAATCCGTTGTTCAGCCTTGAACCAGCAACAGAGTGGTGCTGATTTCGCTGAGCAGGAAGCTGCATCGAACTCTCACCAGTAACTCAGTGCTTCTTTAAAGGTGCAACGTGTAAATTAATTCTGGTTGACCTTTTAGGTTAAAAATTCAGTTTTCCTTAAAGGTGCAACGTGTAATTAATTCTGGCTAACCTTTTAGGTTAAAATTCAGCTTTTCCTTAAAGGTGCAACGTGTAATTAATTCTGGCTAACCTTTTAGGTTAAAATTCAGTTTTCCTTAAAGGTGCAACGTGTAATTAATTCTGGCTAACCTTTTAGGTTAAAATTCAGTTCCTCATTAAAGGTGCAGCGTGTAAGTAATTCTGACTAACCCTTTTAGGCTAAAATTAACTGCTAATTTAGCGACTTTAACTCACAGTGGCTATTATAACTAACTGAAACCTTCACTCAAAGACTGATAACACCTTGTTTGCTAATATTCTGAAGGAATAACTAGCATATTTAACACTGCAAGTGTTGTAAGACGTTGCTACGGCAACGCACCAGCTTTTGCTAAAATACTGAAAGGAATAGTATTTTAAGCGTCAGTCACGGCATTCCGTGCAATCTTAAAACGCTAAAACCTGTGCGCACAAAGGTTAATTTAGTGTTTTTCTGCTACAAAGCTAGCAGTTGCTGCCAAAGGTGCAGCCTTGAGCTATCTGCAGAAGCTCTACTAGGCTATTTTTGGTTCGGTTGTTAAAATGGAGGGACAGAGTAGTGAACTGACCAACTCCCAGCAACCAGGTGGCGCTGCGGCCCACGACTATGAACCTGGCCTACTTTCTGGACAAATATTGTCCAAACTGGTCGCGGTTGCTCGAGAACCCGACTACCCTTCTAGGGATTTCACTGAAGAACAGCGTAGCGTCGAGCTAGAAGCTGTAATTGATCAAATAGGAAACCCGGATGGTACAAAACCAATCCAGGTTCACTTAGCTAAGTTAGCCCTGATCCTCTATCAGAGAGGACTCCAACGTGGTCAGAAGATCATGAACCTCCAGAGTATGCTAGCTGAAAAACAGCGAAATGGAAGGCTGATCGAGGAAGACGACACCCGCACCGATTCTGGGGAAGATGGGGAGGAGACCCCGCCCCCCTCTGCTGATGACAACAGACAGTGGGAAGGGGGGAAACACCAGGACTCTCTGGACGGACGCACGCCGCAGGGGAGAGATGAAGCTCATCTGTTCCAACCTTCGGCCCCGTTCCCTACACACACTATAGGGCATTCAGGACCACCTAGGGGCCGAGAGCAGTTCACCCTCGAATCCCAGGTTGGACCCTCATCTTCACGGCCTTCTCAATCAGTGAGAAGTCGACCAGCTGAGCGGCACCTCTATTTAGACCGCTCCCCCAGTCCACGAAGGGTGCAAGGTGCCGATTGGGGTTATGCACCCCAAGCTGCACCTCAACCATCCACCCATCCTAGCTACTCCGGTATTCGGCATGCCGATAACCAGCTGCATGACCAAGCATCATACGCCAGTCCGTACCCGGACAGAGCGTATTACGCAGAAGCCCCAGTTGAAAGACGCAGGCTGCACTACGCAGACGTGCCCCGGGAGGAGGACCTCCCAAGACACCCACGTGACGTGCCAGCAGCCCGCCACAACATGCCGGACCCCGATTTGGGCCCCAGGAGTCAACATTGGGAGCCCAGAGCATACCAGCGATATCCAGCGCCCTCTGAGACAGACCGTGGGTCAGAGTCAGAGGATGACGCGCCGTACCGTGAGTCAGGGCTCCGTGTACGTCAAATTGAATCGCTAGCTAAAGACATAGAACGCTTTGATCCTAACACCAATGAATCCAATGTCGACGATTATCTCAGGGAGATAGAACGTTGTCTGCTTGATCTTCCAGCACCCTCTTCAAGGGAAAAGCTCAAGCTAATTTGGAAAACCACATCTAGAACGGTGCATGGTTTCATGGAAACTCTACCACCTGACATTCGAGATCGGTACTCCTCGCTCTGCCGAGCGTTGAGAGATGAATACGCCACGTATGCAGACTCCGCGTCAGCTACAATGGGGGCCTTCTCCATCAAACACGGGAGAAACGAACCCCCCAGAGAGTATTATCGCCGACTCAAAAGTGCTTATTTCCAAGGTCGAAACGGCCCTGGGCTCGAGGAAGACCCTGCCTTCAGATCCCTGTTCATTCACAACCTGCACGAGTGTGTTCGCTCCGAAGTCTCAATGTATTGTCTGTTGAAAAAACTGACAACTCAGGAGATTAGGAGATACGCTCAACAGGCTTGGGAAGCCGGCGGAAAGCCCCAAAAGCCTGACGCACATCACCGCGTCATGCACCTAGCTCCCAACGCCGAGCCGCGTTTGGAGCTTGAAGGCACAGAAGCTCCACCCACTAAGCCAAAATCTGCTAAACCTAGACCTGTTAAACCGCGAGAGCAGTCCCAATCTCCTCAACAGGGGAAGGGGGGTGCTGATTGGCCGCCTAGGTCTGGACAATCAGACAGGAAGTGGCCCAACCAAAACCAACGGCAGGCAGGTCGGAACAGTGGAAGGTTTAAGGAGCGCCGCCCACAGGTAAGTCCCGAACGCAAGTCTGCAGGTGAGTACTTGACCAAAGCCGACCTCCAGGAGATGTTTCAGCAGTTCCTAGCTAAACAGAAGGAACAGCTGAGATCTGCAGATGAGACCCCTGCACCAAAGTCTGCTTCTAAGAAGCCAGACCCAGAGCCAACGTCCGCATGACTAGGCGTGGCTCAACCTCCCAGCGTGGCCAGGACCTACCTGATCAGCTGGGGGAACACTACTGGTAGATCACAGGAGTCTCCTGAAATCTACCCCCCAGAGAAACCTGATACTAAATTTCTGAAGTTCCTTGGTGACTTAACAAACCATGATCATGCTCGCCGTTTGTACTGTAGCACCAACGTAGGTGGATGCATACAGGTTGATGCTCTGCTGGATACCGGCTCAGAAATCACCCTGATGTGCTCCACGCTGTTCCATCGCGTGTCTGACACCATGCGGTCACTCGGGAAACCAGTCCAGGTAGAACCCTGTGACCTGAAAATCACCAGCTACACCCAGACCCGGGAGTGTATCACTCACCGGGCGTGGCTGGACATCACCTTCCAAGACATGACTCTGGTTCACCCGTTTTATGTCTGCCAGCTAGACACTGAACCACTTCTCATTGGTCAGGACCTGCTTGAACGTCTAGCTCCCCTCATCGACTGCCAGAAGGGTCAACTGTGGGCCCAGGTGGACACACCTAAGCCCTGGAACCCAGATAGCAGCCGATCATCCTCCATTCTTGAAGTCAGCCTAAGTGAGCCGCAAAACCCTTGTTCCAAGGTCATGCCCCTCCCTACGGCTCCCACAGACGATGTCCGCCTGCAAAGGCACGAAACCGCTCCTGGAACTCCGCTCCACACACAGTCATCTTTTCTCTGCTCGCTGAAGAACGTCAGCCTGCAGCCATATGCACCACACATAGTTGGTGGTCTTACCATCAACTGCACCCACATCTCAGATACTCGCCTTGCTCTTTGGTCGGAAAAGTCAGCCATCAGCCAGCAGACGTTTGAACACCTGCGTCAGAAGGACACCCTTTTGGTCAGTGTGACACGTAGCCACCGGCTCTTGTCACCTACTTGGCCGCAGAGGCTCCTGAAAGCGCCAGAGGTCTGCTCCCTGACTATCCAGCTTGGAGCAAGACAGCTCACACATACATTCAGCATCATACCACAGCTTGATCCACCTGCACTCATTGGAGCAGATCTGCTGGTTCGACTAGGTGCCCAGCTGGACACTTGCAATCAAGTCCTTTGGGCCCGGGCCACACCTTCCTCTGAGCCTCGCTCAGAAGGCTGTGAACACTTGCTGTCTGGACAGACCATTCCACAGGCCTGCCGTGCAGTGGTTGAGGCCAGCACGGTTCTGCCCCCACTGGTCAAAGGAGTGTCTGTTCGTCTGACTCTGATGAAGCATCAGAAGCTGCCAGGCACACAGGCCTTCTTCCAGCCATCACCACACTTCTTGGAGCTCAACTTAGCCGTCTGTGGCACGCCACTCTTGGAGCTGAACAATCGTTCTGCTTACTTGTTGGTCGAAAATCCGACCCGGAGTCCTATCCACATGCCGGCAGGAAAGCCCTTGGGCATGCTGATAGATAGCTCATTCCATGACTTCGAACTTTCAGTCCCCGTGATCGGACAACTTCCGTTGTTCTTGAACGACAGACAGGTTGGTGTAGACACATTCAGTACTTTCCCTTCACAAATGATTACCATCAAGCGGCATGAAGCCCTTCCTGAGGAACCTATTTGCAGTGCAACCTTAGATACTGACTGCGGTCAGTGTCTAACGGTTTTTGCAATAAATACTCAACCCTCTGAGTCACCGGTTGAAAGCCCGGAACACCAGAGACCCTCCTCCTCTGAACCTTATGACGGCTTCGAGGCCGAAGTCAGCCAGCAGCTTGACAAAGCGGATGCGCTGGAGTCAGAGGAGCAGAGAGCAGAGCTTAGAAGCCTGTTCTATGAGTTTCAGTCCGTCTTATCCAGGGACTCCCTGGACTGTGGACTCACAAACCTGCATACGGTTCGCATTCCAACGAACCCGAATGCCCCTCCTACTTTTGTACGTCAGTACAAGATTCCCCTCGCTGCTTATGAGTCGATCCAGGAGATCCTCGATCAGCTGAAGGAGAAAAACATCAGCAGAGAGTGTAACTCCACTTACAACTCTCCCATCTGGCCGGTTCTGAAACCGACTGGGAAATGGCGTCTCACCATAGACTATCGTGCACTGAACAAACAAGTACCTCTCTCCAGGTGGCCTATGATCCATTTAGATCAGGAGCTAGCCAGAGTCAGAGATGCTCGTTTCTTCTCTACGGTTGACGTAGCCAACGGCTTCTGGACCATGAAGGTTGAGCCGGCGGACCAGTATAAGCTGGCTTTCTCCTTTGGAAATCGCCAATATACTTGGATTCGCTGCCCCTTTGGCTACTCTAACTCACCTGCCGAGTTCAACATCTTCCTCCACAAAGCCATGTCAGATGCTGCTTCCAGAGGGAACCTCATATATGTCGATGACATCTTGATGAGGAGTCGAACCTTCGAGGAGCACCTGGCCGAACTCCGTCACGTGCTGCAACAGCTTGCTGACGCCGGAGCTAAATTGGCGATTCTCAAGGGACAGTGGTGTCGAACCAAAGTGGAGTATGTTGGACTGCTGGTTGGCCCTAATGGAGTCGAGCCCCAAGCGGGACGCATTAGAGCCATTCAGGACATCAAAGCCCCAGCTAATCTGACCGAACTCAGGAGCTTCCTCGGAGTCTGCAACTACTCCAGGCAGTTCATTGAGGAGTACGCTGAAATAGCGAGGCCCCTCACTGAGCTGCTTCAGAACGACACACCTTTCGTGTGGGACAGACCCCAAGAACACTCCTTCCAGTTCCTAAAACAGAAGTTGGCGTCCGCACCCTGTCTGGCTTACCCAGACAAGGATAAAGAGTTCTACATAGAGGCTACTTTCTCCTCTCACTGCCTGAGCGCTGCTTTGAAGCAGAAACACGATCAGGACATGAGAGTTGTGGCATACGCCAGCAAGCCTCTGAGCAAGGTGGAACTCCAGTTCTCAGACTGCGAGAGAGCTCTCCTCTCTACAGTCTGGGCCGTCGAACACTTTCGTAGTTACATCGGTGGACAGAAAGTGATCATTGAAACGTGTCATCAGCCTGTCACCTTCCTAAACAGCCAGCGTCTGCGCGAAGGAAGAGTGTCAAACAGCCGCATTGCGACGTGGATGATGGTGCTCCAAGGATACAACATTGAGGTCAAGTATGGTCAGAACACCAAGCTAGCGCTAGGACAAGGGCTAGCAGGCTGCCAGCACTGTGACTCTGACTCCGTCATGGGCCCCCTGGACACACCTGCCGCAGTCTACCCAACCGCATCCAATCATCGCTACTTTGATGAGGATGTTTGCCAAGGGCTTCCGAAAGTTTACACTGATGGATGCGCCTACCTTCACGAAGGCCAGCTCCGTGCCGGGGTTGGAGTCGTTTGGGTGGACTGTGACACTAAGCAACCAAATCACTACCGGTTGGGCCAAAAGTCTAGTCAGTACGCCGAAATTGCTGCAGTGTTGATAACCCTCCAGCAGGCGGCAGCCTTGGACATCACTCAAATCGTCCTTTGCTCTGATTCAAACTACGCTAGACACAGCTTCATTTCTCACTTCCCCATGTGGAAGGAGAATCACATGAAAAACGCCAGGAACAGAGACGTGAAACACTCGGAGTTATTCCTAGCGTGTGATCTGCTCACCACTGAGAAAGGCATAATGGTCTACTGGAAAAAGGTCAAAGGTCACTCCAGGACCATAGGTCCGGAGAAAGATGGTAATGACGAAGCTGACCGCCTTGCTAAGCTCGGTGCTGACCAGGGAACCTGTTGGGAATTCAAAGACGAGTGGCTTCCTCCCAAGGCCGTTCACAAGGTCTGCGCGATTACTCGTCGCCATGCTAAACAGGCAGACGAACCTCGGACCGTTGAGGTACCCGTGTTTCTAGGCAGACAACCACAGGACGCGGACCTAGTCACCATGCAGGAACAAGATCCTGACCTGAAGCTCATCCGCGAGCTTCTCCAAAAGGGGCCGATGTCCAAACAACCGTCACCACCTACTGGCGCAAGTCGAGATTTGGTAACCCTGCATCGTCAACTCGCGCATCTGAAACTACAAAACGATTTGTTAGTTTACATACGTGACGATCACAGCCCGCCGCGCTGGGTTGTTCCACTCGACCACAGAGGAGTGATGCTTGCCTACGCCCACGACACTCCGGTTGGAGGTCACCGCGGAACAAAAGCTACCCTCGCGTCACTGACAGAAGTAGCATATTGGCCATCGATGTCCAAGGATGTACACAGCTATGTCCAAGGCTGCCTCATTTGTGCCCATTTTCAACCCTCCCAGCCGCTTGCTAGAGCACCACTGCAACGCAGGGGAATAACCTTCCCTTGGTCCCACCTGCAGATCGACTGGGTTGGACCGGTTCCCAAATCGGCAAGAGGAAACAAATATATGCTAACTGTAACTTGCAGTTTCACAAAGTGGGTGGAATGCCTTCCAGCGCCAAACGATACAGCCGTCACAACCGCTGTACTGCTGATTAACCACGTTTTCAGTCGATGGGGACTTCCACTCTGCATTGACTCTGACCGGGGAACTCATTTCACATCCAGTGTAATGACGTCCCTGTTTGAACTTCTGGGAGTGGAAGTGAGATTCCACCTCCCCTATCACCCACAGTCATCCGGACAGGTCGAACGGATGAACCGCACGGTCGTCTCCATGCTCAAAAAGTTCGTCTGCTCCACTGGGAAGGACTGGGATGTCAAGCTCCCTCTGGTCCTGATGGCCATACGGTCCACTCCCCAGCGAGCCACGGGGGTTACGCCCTTTGAGATGATGACCGGCAGACTGATGACTCTACCACTGCACCTCCTGTATCACCCAGAGGATGTCAGTGTTGCCACTGCCTATACCGCTCATCAGTATGTGGCAGACTTGAAAACACACCTCAGAGCTACGTTCGCGCACGCTCAGAAGAAACTGAAGACCAACGTAGAAGGCGCTAAAGCCTACTACGACCAAAAGACAACCAGCCGCGAATACGAGGTGGGTGACAAAGTATTCTACTTTCGGTTCGCCCAACCGGCACGCAAACCTAAGAAGTTCCTGCCCTGCTGGTCAGGACCATTTGAGATCGTGGCAAAACTCTCTCCAGTTGCATACAGGTTACGCATCACCAAAGCGAGACAGGAGCCTGTCTACAAATGGGTGCATGCAAACCAAATCAAACCCTACGTCAAACCATCCCCGCGGGTACAGAGACCAGACTCCCCGCAGGAGGTAGACGTAGTCGCTACATAGTTCTATGCATGGAAATGGAAAAGGGGGGAAGTGCACGTTTAACCCACTAACATGTACTAACCGACAAAGAACCAAGCCCCCCCCGCCGTCATTTTCACTAACCAAGAGAAACTCCTCCTAGAACGCTAACAGGAAGTACTTACTAAAACCTTACAGGGTACTCTTGTAACTGTCAACCTACATTCTGCTCTGATTAATGAATCTCTACGTGCAATCAAGACTTTGTCTGAAACCATACATCAGGATATTGTGTACACATGAGTGGTGAGAGATTTGATGCAGGACCTGCTCAGGGAAGTAAGTTCCACGCTGGACAGCTTGGTTGAAAGTCGTATTTCCCCGTACTTGGTACCACTGGACCTGCTCAAAGATAGCTTGACAGCTGCTACCCCTCTACTGTGCACCTTTCACAAATCCACCTAGCGTACAGCCTAGGCAGTGCAATTCCCATTCACGTTGAAAAAAAATTAGAACTCGGTTTCCTGTTAAACGTTCCCATAATTGTGGCACCTCACATCTATGAGTTAGGTCGATGCTGAACATTGGTATTTGAAAGGACGGTAGGCATTTCCACTTTGAACTAGAAACCTGACACTCCATCACCTCAACCTCGAACAGCATGACTCAGAGATTGAGATCATGGACGCTTTCCGGGGTTGTAACTTTGCCTTCGATTTAGAAATTGACCAACAATTACTGATTGAAGGAACCAAATTTGCTAAGTTCACACAAAACCCGCGTGAACTTACTTTGACGCCCAAGACGCTACATTGACACAGATTATACGACTTTAATCTGCACATTGGTCGCCCTGGGGATGGGATGGCTCATCACGGCCGTGATTGCTTATTCCGCCTACAGGCGTGTTAAGAAACTCCAAGATAAGATGCACTTGCTCACCTACGGTGTGCCTCGTAACCGCGTTCGGGGAGACTCCAAGCGTGAATGTACCACACCTGTCTAAAGGGGGTGAGCAACATTTTCTTTGTTATTCTGTAACCCTAAGAGTAGTTCTCACTTTAGTCTACCTCACATTTTTATCTGAGTGTTGCATTATGTCACATTCTTTATAAGCTACACACTGAATGTATTACCTAAGAATGTATTTTATGAGACCTCAAGGTTGCTATGAATTTTCTTGGATGTTATATGTTATATGTTTGTTTTTTTGGGTTTTCTGTATTTTTTTTGTTTCTTACTTGGTCACATATTAACTAGTGGTTATGTGCTGGCCCAGCTCAGTCTATCAATGACTCTGTCTGACGCACCAGCACATTGTAGTACCTCTTAGTTTTATGGTCCTTGTTTTAGCCCAAAGACTGTCCTGATCCACCCTTTGGACCAAAAAGGGGGGAATCTTGGGACCACATAGGTCAATGCGCGTTTGCGAACTATGGACCTCGTACATCACCGCGTGCTCCATAAACTGAACTGTATGGCCGGCGGTGAGATGCCTTTGTGTCCACTCGTGGAGTTAACCGCCCACCGACCTTCCTCCTTCTACACTACTACCTCTCGCATGGACGACATCATCATTGCGTACCACCTGCGTGAGTGGCTTCTTCTCGTTATGCGCGTTGGGGACTATCCCGTTTCCTATCCTCTTTGTGCCTGACAAAGACAAAGACCAAAGGCGCCAGGATCCAAGACAAAGACCAAAGACAAAGGCGTCCAAGGAGACCAACGTCCTAAGGAACAAACCCATCTGTGCTTCCGACGATCGAGCTTTGGGCGCGATCCCCGAAACCAAAAGGGGGAATGTTGAGGGTCTGACCTCATGAGGAAATTACTATGCAGTGATTTTCTCCAAAATGACTGTGCTTAAATTGCTCTGAAAAGCAAATAATCACATCAGCGCCAAGAAACTTCATTTCCCATGATGCTTTGCACACGGAAGCATTGTGATGACGTCACCGCCTAGTACCAGAAACACGTTCTGCGCATGTGCGGGAAGCCGTGGAGCTTTTCCCGCGAACTAAGACCATAAATCTTCAGCAGAGACAAAGAATCCTCGTTCTTTTGCCCAGGATACCTGGCGGTGAGGACACGCTTGTCGAACGCTCCGACTTCTTTGAGCACGCGGAAGCTCTAAGAGCCAAGTTGAACCCACGGGACCGCTGATCTGCTCGTTTCTGCTCCCCTCCAGCTGATGTTTGAGGACACAGAACCAGCGGAGGGAAACAACAACTCCATCCAGCTCTCAGAAACGCTGTAAGTTGTCAAACTCAGCCCAAAAGGAACTTCGTTTTCTTTGTGTCCAGCCGTGGAGAAACACTCGTGGAGCCAAACAACGGAGAAAGCATCAAACCGGCGGATGACGCTGAAAACTGCGGAGAAACACGGAGAACCGTCAAATCAAAAGGGGGAGGGACGCCTCGCTCTTTTGGTGATCAGAAAACTCATTTTTCTCTCATTCTTTTCTTCTCCCGTTTCCTCTATAGTCCAGAATAAGCAATAAAACCGCGCTATTGCTTAAAAAAGTAGCTTCGTGTTTTCCTCTTTCGTTCCAAATTCGTCCTTCGGGTCATTTTGAAAGAATAAACTGCTTATTAATCATTGTTTGGTATCTTTAAATGTTCGGCCATGGCCAGGCTGATAAACTAAGGATATTAACTCGTGATTAATCTTTTGTGTTGTTGCATGATCCTTTGAAATGTTTTGAGTGATTTAAGGTTAAGTTACTACTGATTCTAAGTGCTTTGGAAGTTAAAGTGCAAGTTGCCACCCACACTTTAGCCAGACAAAGGAGTCAGCCATCTTGTATTCAAGACTCCATTTTGAATCCATACACACGCACACACACTACTCCTTTGTGAGAACAAAGGACCCCATTCATACATCCTACATACACACAAAACACCTTGAACATTATTTTGACTATACATCCTTTTATTATATCACATGGTTATTATTCATTTATGCCACTGTTTATTCATTTGACAAATTGTTAATTAAACGTTATAAAATTCAGATTTTCGTCTCCAGTAGCTTTGTTGTGTCGAAGAGAAGTCTCTGCTCCAAGGATTCTACGAACTTCAAGAAAGACTGATAAGAGTTTTGGATTCAATTTTTCCCCGGAAAAAGGGGAATGGTGCCCCGTATATCTAAGAATATCTTAATTAATTAATAAATCAGTAAATATTCCCATATTTACAGAATTTATTGAAGAATCCAAAAGTAAGTTGAAGCTTACTAATTGTTCGCTCCTAATAACCCCAACATATATATATATATATACAACACTTTAAATGAAAACAGATGGGTACAATGAGCTGCTGTTTGGTGCATATCTACTAAATCCCGCTCAACCTCTTCCACAAGCTTTTACTCATTACCTGCCAAAGAGGTGATGCTCTACATCCCTGATGCCAGCTTTGTGTTTGGGCATCAGACTGCAAAAGGTTCTGCTACACAACCCACCATGGCTCAGACCATTCCTGCCCCTTCTGCAAGTTGAGTCCACAGGTGGAAGAGCCCAAGTAAGCAATGCACCCAGGAAGCCCAACTGGCTAAAAACCAGTCACATAAGGTGCTTACACATTAGCATTGGCACGGTCGGGGTTTGGTCGGGCTGGATGGCATGAGCTCAGTCTGGAACGGGTAGTGTAGTGTTCACATATAAATCCGAGGGACTTCTCAGGAATGTGGAGATCCCCGAGCCTGTGGGCGGTGTTTAATACGTGTGGGAAGTCCGCTCCAATACGGGCATGAGCTGTGTTGCATTTGAGACTCTGAACCACATTATTTTATTAATTTACTGTGTGTGTCCTCATAATCTTGTGACACACACACACACACACACACACACACACACACACACACACACACACACACACACGCACACTGATTTCTCCCCTGAGCAGCTGTCTGCTCACCTGGGCAAGAGCTCCGATGCGGAGAACAGATACACGCACACACACACACACACACACACACACACACACACACACACACACACACACACACACACACACACACACACACACACACACACACACACAGAGCTATTCTCTTCTCCCACCCCCACACTGATCAGCAGCTCGAGAACAGCAGCTCCGTACTACAGACAGAAGTTTACTCAACAGCATCCAGCATGAAAGTTAATCATGCATGCTGGAAACCCCCCACTGGCTCATTCTTCTCGCAGATCGGAGGCGGTAGGAGTAATTTCAGCCAGCCAATCAGTCCGTAGTGTCGCCTTGGTCCCAGTCTGACCACTGTGGAGAAGGTCGGAGAAAAAGGGTCACCTCAGCACCGAAAATGCAAATCTGACCTGTGAGTGAAACCAAATTCCGGTGCCGTTCAGTACCTTTTCGGGCCGTGCCGACGCTAACGTGTAGGCGCCAAAAGGTTCCATGCTGAGTAGTCTATGGTTCTCTGTTGACATATCCATGAAAGGCCTTCAAAACCACTTTTGTCTCCTCCTCCAAATAGGACCAGTTTGCCATAATAGATATTACCAGGGCAATGTGCAAACACAAAAGAGCTCCTAGAATCCACTCCAACATTTGACCCAAGGTGGTTATTAAATTCAATCTTTAAAAAGATAACCTTTGACTTTTTTCTTAGAAAAAGCATTCAAACATTCTGACACCATTTCACTTTTTATCTCAACACCTCCTTCTTATTTTTGTATGTTAAACTTCAATAGCGCCTCCAAGTCCTGAATGATGCATTTGTTTTTTCTTCTGCATGACACTAGTATGTTGTCACAGTCCTATTGTAGTGTTGATAAATAGTATGTTGGGTTATGTAAATTGCTTTAAGAGTTATTTATATTATTAACACCACTTGTGACCAATAAGCTGTAATACTCTAATTAAATAGAGAATATCACCGTGCCTGGTCTTTATTTGTTTTAGTCAGAAGATTTTAGGATTCTTTTATTCATTAGGGAATTGCACGCACTTAGTTTTGATTCAAGAAACAGTCAGGTTAATAAAACAAGAATTTATTTTACAAACAATTAAGACTTGACAAATTGTTTAAACTATTATTTACTGTGAGTGGATGCAAACTAAAGGATGGTATCTGGAACTTACCGTAATTTCTGGACTATAGAGCGCACCGCAATATAAGCCGCACCAGTAAAAAAAAAGGTTTTCTACACACACACACCGCACTCGAATACAAGCCGCGGCGCAGCAGCCACATGCAGGTCTCCGGCGCACAGCGCATGTATGGCCATAACATAAGATAGACAGAAAGACGCTACACGGAGGTTTTTCATTGTTGTTTTAATTCAACAAAACAAATTTTAAACACGGGTGAACGTGCCTGCAAGTTCAGAAAAGAAAACAGCACTGAAAGCATTCATATTTCTGGATGGTTATAAAATAAAAACAGAACTGACACGTTATTACTGGTAAATTGCATGCATGTTTAGAAGAAAAGAACAGCGCTGACACAGCATTAATAAGACCTGGATGATTAGAAAATAAAAACTGCACACAAACTGCCTGGTTAGTAAATAAAACACACTTGCCTACCAGAAAAAGTCATTCGCTGTCATCTTCCTCTTGTGCACTAAAGCCATTAAAGTCCTCTTCTTCAGTGTCGGAGTTGAACAGCCTCAGAAGAGCTTCGTCACATACCTTTTCTGTGGCGATGTCAGTGTCGCTGTCCGTGTTGCTGTCATCATCCCCGGGTGAAGCTGGCTTGAATGAGTTTTTCCCTCTGCCGTCTCCAGCGCCGAACCTTGGATTCATTCATGCCAAGCCTACGTGCGGCAGCACTGTTTCCCTCCTTTACTGCCAGATCGAATGTTTTATGAAAAGCCCCAGATCTAAATCGCAGAAGTAACATGCAGTACCAAAGTCCAACAGAGAGGGAGCAGCTGGCAGTAGTTTGTATACAGCCTGCCTGACCCTCCGCCACTGAAGAAGAAGCCCTTCAGCAGCCGGCTTCTTCTGCACTCTGCCTGAAACGCGAATGTAAAGATGGACATAAGGGCATTTTTTAGACCAAAAGTACGGCGACAGAACCCCAGCTTTGATGAGACTGGTGTTGACTCAGGTTTGTGAGTCTAACCCCGGGTTTCCACGGGAGCCGTCAGCAGCACGTTACTGCAGCAGCACGTCTTGCTCACGTTAAGCTGCTGCTTGGCCCTTCCCACGAGACGCGAAGCAGCAGGGGAGCAGCTGTCACCGACAGAGCACGAAGTCACACAAGTGACTTCGTCAGTAAACACAACAACAAGCAGGAGAAAACTACAACATGGTTTGTGTTTTATGTTCTGTCCATTTTATAATCGCCAATACGGACCTGAAAAACAAAGGAGACCGCTAGCTAGGTGATAACTTCTCACGGGGACGCACAGTTAGTAACCTTTTTTAAAAGTAAAGCAACCGGAAGGCAGTACGTTCTTTATTCTGAAAATCTTGGGAGCTTCTCTCCATTTCCGCGTCCGATTTCCTGTCTTTCCTTCCCCGAAAATGTCGAACTTGACCCGTTTCAGAGGCGTCG